>NC_134880.1:52838943-52868943 GCF_041734735.1 Babylonia areolata | reverse complement strand
TCATCTTTCAATGTCAGAATCAGAACTCAGTTTTCAAATCTTAAATCTGGAATCACATCTCACTGTCAGTATGATTAACACTGATCTGTTACATCATTTATTTGCTGTGTGTGGGGGCAGGGGGTGTGGTGGTGGTGGTGAAGATTTGCATGTAAAATGTGACTGTCTGGGGTGAGACCTGTTGCGTTATGATTCAATGTTGATGGTTTAACTCTCTCCATACGAACGGCGAAAGAGACGACGTTAACAGCGTTTCACCCCAATAACCACCATCAAAATATTACCAGCGGAAGGCTCTTACACTGAAGAGGTGAATGTTGACAAAGAATACCACAATTCTGACGACGGAAGCCAAAGGTTGGGTCATTGAGACACCCACTGGACATCCGAGGGGTCTGTGTAGAGGAGAAGAGAGGACTGGCCGTACTGAGTGAGTTAAAGCACTTTACAAATGTATTCTGCTGGCTTAATACACTGAAGTGCACCCTGATTCTCCAGCTTAAACATTCAACCCCCCCCACCCCCCACCTCCTCTCCTCCCTTTCAAACAATAACATTCAAATGTAAGAACTAATACTTTAACAAAATACTGACGATCACTATCATGTGAGACGGGACATCAAAATTCCTCCTCTTCCTCCAAAGTAAAATGTACAGAATTGATGTATCTGCATTCTTTCCTTCCAATATGTTGGTTGACCAGTACGTACAATGCCTGAACTCGATTGCAACCGATTCTCAAAGTTAAGATTAAATGATAACAATAATGCTTACAACAACAAACAGAAAATTTACTCATTCTCACTGTTAAAATCCAATGCATACAACAGTATAATGGAGTTCATCATTTCTGTCCTCGCAGCGCCAAAACGGAGTACAACATAACCAAGAGCTGTAAAACGTGTAAACTTTGCTGCGAGTCATGACATCCCGATGAGCAGCAACAGAACCAGGCCCTGAGCCAGGCAAAGAAAAGGAAAAAAAACACCCAACAACAACAACAACAACAACAAAAAACCCACACCTTTCTTGAACAACATGGCATCCCCCCCAACTCCAACACCACCACCACCCAACGACACTTGGAGCTTCAACAGCAGTGATGCCGACAACAACAACGTGACTCAGGCGACGCGACCACCTATCAACATTGATGACATCTTCCTGATCATCCTGAAAACGTTCCCTGACTACCGGGACTCCCTGGCACTGGGTCGCTACGGGTGTGCGGTGCAGGTAGGGGTGGGGACGGTGACCAACCTGCTGACAGTGATGGTGATGACACGCCGCTCCCTCCTCACCTCCACCACCTGCTTCTACTTCGCTCTGCTGGCCGTCGCTGACCTCTTCGTGCTCTACTTCAGCTGCCTGCGCAGGCTGCTCTACGTCATCAACGACAACGACGACGTCTTTGTGCAGCATGACTGGGCCTGCCACCTATTGAACTTTCTGGCCTACTTCAGCTACGACTTCTCTTCCTGGGTCCTGACCGTCATGACAATTGACAGGTGAGCCATATCAATTAATGTGTCACCAAGCTTAATCCATTGACTGCTGAACCTTGGATGAAAAAGATCTGTTTGGCTTTTTTTTCTAAAGTGCTTTTACAACTTTTTGTTAATGTATAAGGAGGCGTAATCAATTTTGCTGAAGAAACGTAAAGCAAAATGAAGAGGAAAAAATAACCTGAAAGAATGATGACTGACATTCTGGCCAGAGAGCTGAAAATTTATCTCAGTGAAGTGACAAAACTTTAGTGAAGAGCACTTACTGTTAGGAGTCAAGAGATAAACCAGGTATAAACTGGGACTGAAATTTTTGAAAGAGCATATGGGACTATGACTGACACGTTTGTGCCTCGTGAATGGATTTCCTTCTTCTTCTGCTTCTTTTTCTCTTTTTCTTCCTTTTTATGTGTGTGTGCACAATATGGTTTCAAATTAGTTCTGAGAGGAATGTGTCTCATGACATTCTCTGCCATGGTGCAGTTATTAGGGTCACACAGTAATCTTGGCTTATAAAATGACTGCCAGGTCCTCAATGACTCTAATTATTTGTCTATGTCCAAGTATTTGAAGGATGTCCTCACTGCAGTGCTTGAGTCTTCAGGATTGCACAACATGGCCGTAAATGTACTGTTCATTATGATTTTTTTTCCTAGCAGTAAACTGTTGATCTTATGTCAGTCTTACATGCTACCAAACATGATGTCTTGTACAACATCACTACCTTCGGAAAGTGCACATGAAAAAAACCCAACCCATCAGCAGATTATGCAGAAATACTAATGGCTTCAAAGATAAATTCAAAACAACGTTTTCCTGTATTTCCTGCAGGTACATTGCTATAAGGTTCCCTCTGAGGTCAGCTGCCATATGCACGATACGCAACGCATGCTTTGCTGTGGTTGGTGTCGTCCTCCTCTGCACGGCCAAGAACTGTCACTTCTTCTTCACCTTTGAGAAGACCCCCAGGAGCGGGTGCCTGGGTCTGGATGCTCACGCAGACTTCCTGGACGAGGTCTGGCCATGGATCGACGCCGCCCTCTATTCCTTCCTCCCCTTCTTCCTGCTCTTCCTCTTCAACATCCTCATCATCCACCGTCACCGCCAAGCTCTCAAACAGCAACGCTCCCTCCACGCTGCCACCAACGGAGCCCGCGTCAACCGCTTCAACCAGCGGCTGACCACCATGCTGCTGGTTGTGTCCTTCACCTTCATGCTCATGACAGCGCCCAAGGTCGTCCTGTTCTGCATCCGGAGGGAAGTGTTCAAGCTCGTCACTCCAGAAGGGAGAATAAATTTTCCAGTGGTGAGTTTTGGGATGCTGATAATATTATATCATAGAAAACAGTGTTCATCTCCAATGGAAAAAATGTAGTAATCTCACACGAATGTATGTAAACATGTGTGTGTTTGTGGTATGCATCCATTTGTGTTAATATATATGTGCTGTGTGTATGTGCAGTATGCATGCACATGTGTGTGAACATATTTGTCCAATAATGTGCCATTGGATTTCAGTATGTGTGAAACATGGTTGATGTGCATATATACAAGCACTCACACTTTCTCGGAAAAAAGAAGTTACACTAAACTAGAAATACACCAACATTACTTTTTCAAAGAAAAAGAAAAAGAAAAAAAACTTTGGAGGTGCACGATCATCTCACTAGATAAAAAAAAAAGTGTGGAAAAGAAATATTTTCTTTGCTTCATTTTCCAAATCACCTCTGCACAAAATCCTAAACCTCAACTGATGATAAAGATTTTATATTAAACTGACTTAAAATCAGTTTGTGGAAACATCTTCCAAATTCTTTCAACAATTCTATCACCCTTGCTTCCTGTGTGAAAATGACAACAGCATAAAATCCTGAACTTCAACTGATTATAAACATTTTAAACCGAGTCAAAAAACCAGTTCATGGAAGCATCTTCCAAATCCTTTCAGCAATTCTATCCTCCTTGCTTCATCTATGAAAAGTACCCCTGTGTAAAACCCTGAACTTCAAGTGATTATAAAGATTTTAAACGAGTCAAAAAACCAGTCTGCAGAAGCATAGCTTCCAAATCCTGTCAACAAATCCATCATAACACTGATTTCCTCTGTTACCTAGATCGCACAGTATTCACTGATCAGCTTTTTGCAGAAGCATTTTCCAAATCCTATCAACAAATCCATCGCAACACTGATTTCCTCTGTTGCCCAGATCGCACAGTATTCACTGATCAGCGCCATCTTCGACTTCCTCATGTGGACCAACCACACCATCAACTTCTTCCTCTACTGCCTCAGCGGCACTCGCTTCCGACAGGAGCTCCTCCGGATGCTGTCCCAGTGGTTTCTTTACCTCCGCTGCAACTGCAAGCAGCATGCTCGTGTCTCTGCCTCCAATCAGTGCGGAGCGCACAAGCATGTGACCCACACCAGGGGCAGACAACCCAGTGAGCGAAGGGGCAGCAGCACCAGCGTCATCTCCGATGATGTGGCCCCAGCCCCTGCTCAGCTGCCGCAGGAAACTGAAGACGCCCTGACTCGTGTGACACGATGGGCCACCGTGACATTCGTGGAAACTCAACAAGGTCAAGGACAACAGTGACTTTTGGTTGGGGGAAACCTCAATGAAGTCGAAAGTATGTTTGTTTTTTTGTTGAGGAGACCTCAACAAAGTGATGGACATTAATATATTTTTGTTGAGGAACCCTCAACAAATGATGGACAACAATTTAATTTGTTGAGAAAACCTGGACAACAGTTGTTTTGTTGTTGTTGTTGTAGAAACCTCAACATAATTATGAAAAATGGCTCATGAGGAAACCTCAAAATGGTAGGCAACTGTGTCTTTTGGGAAAACTGTGATTTTTTAATGAAACAAAAACAAAATGATGGACAAAAATGACTTTGGAGAAACAACAAAGTGATGGACTGTGACTTTTCCTGGCGGGGGATGGGTGGAGGTTCGGAGGGGAGGGGGGGGGGGGCATGGGGGGAGGACCTTTACAAAGTGACGGACAACTGTGACTTTTGTTCGAGAAGACCTTCACAAAACA
Source organism: Babylonia areolata (assembly GCF_041734735.1). Lineage (NCBI taxonomy): Eukaryota > Metazoa > Mollusca > Gastropoda > Neogastropoda > Buccinidae > Babylonia > Babylonia areolata. The sequence goes on along the minus strand of NC_134880.1, from coordinate 52,864,390 downwards.
GTGACTTATGTTGGAGTGAACCTTAACGAAGTGATGGTCAACTGTGACTTTTGTTGGAAAAGACCTTAACAACGTGATGGACAACTGTGACTTTTGTTTGAGAAGACCTTAACAAAGTGATGGACAACAGTGACTTTGTTATGAGAAACCTCAACAAAGCAATGGACAGCTGTGAGTTTTTGTTTGGAAAAACCTCTACAAAATAATGGATGACAGTGACTTTTGTTGGAGGAACTTCTACAAAGTGATGAACAACAATGGGTTTTTTTTTTCCGAAACCTCAACAACATGATGCACAACAGTGACTTTTGCCAGGAGATACCTCAACAAAGTGATGCGCAACAGTGACTTTAGTTGATAGTTACCTCCACAAAATGATGGACAACAGTGCCTTTTGATGAGGGCAACCTCAACAAAGTCATGGAATCCAGTGACTTTTGTTGAGAGGAACCTCAACAAAGTGATGGACAAAAGTCATTTTTGTTGGAGGAAACCTCAACAAAATGATGGACAACAATTATCTTTGTTGCTTGAAACCCCATCACAGAAATCCTCAATAATGTGATGGACAACAATACTTTTGTTGGGGAAAATCTGAACAATGTGATGGACAACAATGACTTTTGTTGGGGAAAACCTCAACAAAGTGATGGACAACAATGACTTCTGTTGGGGAAACTTACAATGTGATGGACAACAGTGACTTTTGCTGGGGAAACTTCAACAATGTGATGGACAACAATGACTTTTGCTGGGGAAACTTCAACAATGTGATGGACAACAATGACTTTTGTTGGGAAAAACCTCAACAAAGTGATGGACAACAATGACTTTTGTTGGAGAAAACATCACAAAAGTGATGGACAACAATGACTTTTGCTGGGGAAACTTCAACAATGTGATGGACAACAATGACTTTTGTTGGGGAAAACCTGAACAAAGTGATGGACAACAATGACTTTTGTTGGGGAAAACCTCAACAAAGTGATGGACACCAATGATTTTTGTTGGGGAAACTTCAACAAAGTGATGGACACCAATGATTTTTGTTGGGGAAACTTCAACAAAATGATGGACAACAATGACTTTTGTTGGGGAAACTTCAACAATGTGATGGACAACAGAGAGATTTTGCTGGGAGAAACCTAAAAAAAGTGATGGGAAAAAATGTAGACAAGAAAGCTAATTTCTTAGGGAAACCTGAGTGTATTAACCCTATCCAACCCCTTTACAACTTCTGTTATTAGAGTTGCTTATGCATTTATTCTTTTGGCTTCTTGTTTGAAGATGGTGACCATTGTGGTCTTCAACCAGGTTAAAAAGAACAAAGCTTCTGGATGCAGTGTAAAGAAATCACTGAGGGACTGCAACTTTCACAAGGCACCACTGCTGAAGCTGCATATATGTACCAAGCAAGCTAAATGTTAAACAACAAAATTTTAAAACAAATGGCATATTAACTTCTTGTTGTCTTTGTACATGACCAGCAGAACTGACAATAGCATGCACGCATGAGCCCAAGCATGCAAGCTTGCATGTGCATGTGCGTGTGTGTATCTGTGTGTGTGTGAAGTATTTGTTCATGTATATGTGTATGTGCAAGGTTTACTGTCTGGAAAATTCTTGTGGGTCGCATATTCATTTCATCACAACATTTTTTCTGTATTGTCTATTTAGTTTCCTTTCAGAAAATATATACTTTTACCTGCATCAGTTTAGAAAGTAATCTAGAATATCTTTTTTCTACACGTGAAATGCTCTAATGCATCAGCAGGTGAAATTGGCTAGAGGTGCAAAACCTTGAAAAAAGGAAATTTTCTTCCTAAAATTACGTTTCAGTAACATACTTATCTTGACCCACTGGTGCAGACTTCTTTTTCTGGCAGGAATGTCAGACCCCTGCCGGAGTCTGCACTAGTGGGTCACGGTTAAGTACGTGTAATTAAATCAAGTTTTTAAATCCTCTACACCAGACTCTAGAACTATGTTATCTTTCAATACTTAAGGATGAGACACCAGGATGGAATTATTGGTGTTTTCCCTTATAAGATCAAATACGCACGTTAAAGATTCTGTAATCCATGTCAGCGTTTGGTGGGTTATGGAAACAAGAATATACCCAGCATGCACACCCCCGAAAACGGAGTATGGCTGCCTACATGGCGGGGTAAATAAATTTAAAAAAAACGATCATACACGTAAAATGTTACATGTCTGTCTGAGCGTGTATGTGTATGCGTCTGAAATCTGATTGAATGACACAGGAAACGAATGATGAGCGCCCAGTGGCAGCCGTCAGTCGGCTCTACCCAGGTAGGCAGCCTGTGGTGCAAATGTCCCCGTGTATGTAAAGTGCTTAGAGCTTGGTCTCTAGAGGATAGGCGCTATATAAGTATGCACATCAATCAATCAATCAATAAGATAATCTAAAATTGTAATAAGTTTTGTTTTTCATCTCTGTGAATTAAGAGTTACGCATGCAAGTGACTGACTGGTGTGTAAGCACTTTGACTTGTCTCTGCACCAGATTCAGAGTGATATGGCTCACGGAATCATACAACTCAGCATTGACAGGGGATACCAAAATTAGTTCCAGTAAAATGGTATCCACATTCCTTCGTATGCAAAAAACTGCAAGCACAGGGAACTAACTCCAACAGTATTTCCAGTAATTTTCAGTCTATTTTCTGTGTTTTTCCACAAGGAGTTCACAACTCCCTAGGGTTGAAAAGGATAAATACCTATCATTATTATTATTATCATTATTATTACTATCATCTGATAGTGCTTTGGGTGGCTTGGATGACAAAAGCTCCAGAAATTACGATAATATAATATTTATGCACTAACTTATCATTTTCCCCTGAACTAAAGGCCATAATGCACAGTTCACATCATGAACTGATGACTGGGGAACTGAGGATTTCATCCATTTGCAGGCAAAATATCACAGTGCAATTCTGTATGTTTCTGGTGTAACTGTTTGTTTTGTTTGTGTGTGTGTGTGGGTGGGTGTCTGGTTTTTGGGGTGGTTTTTTTTTTTTTGTGTTGATGTATCCTACCCAGTGCTCTGAAGCTGAAGAGTACTCTGACCTTAACTGGAAGACTCAGACAACACAATTATCATATTCAATTTTCCAACTGGACAAATCAAGTTGTATTGTGTTGTGTTGCTGTTGTGTTGTGTTGCGTTGCGTTGCGTTGCATTGCATTGCACTGAGTTGGGTTAGGCTGGGTTGGGTTGGGCTGTATTGTACTATTGTAATTTGTATTGTATTGTGTTGTATTATCAGTGTAAGCTAAAAGTAAAACTGTATTGTATTGGAGTGTATTGTACTGATTGTATTTTACTGTATTATCAGAGTAAGCTCAAATGCAAGACTCTCAAGACCAAGCAGCCTGGAGATACACACTAAATGGATGGGCTCTTTGATCAATGGTCAGAGTTCCTGTGTCTATGCTGTCTGCATTCAGCACAATGGTACGATGTTTAGGTACTGAGTCAGTAACACGGGAGTGTAATAAACTCTGCAAGATAAAACAGTACTCACTAAGGGAGTCACCTCATTGTTCTGTCAGCATTTTATTCTCCTTTTTGAATGCTCACACCATGTGCATATTTATCATTTTGTTGGTTTTCTATTTTTCTTTTCTTTTTTGTTTGTTTGTTTGCTTGTTTTTTTGTTGTTGGTTTTTTTTTGCTGTTGTTCCCCATGTCTTACATGTTTCTTAAAAACCTAGCAAATCTGTTTATTTTGTTTGCTTTTGTTTTTAGTTGTTGTTTTTTTCATCTTTGTTCATGGAATTCCACAGTATTGTCATATTTTTGGTTTCAGTCAGAATATGTATGTTGTTTGAAATGATTGTACACATTCCATCAACTTGTCAATCATAGCGCTCACCAGTCCACAATGATTGAAATTACTTTCTGTTTCAAATTTCTGATTTTTTGTGGAGAATCTACAGCTGTGTCAGAGCGTGTGTGGATGCAAGCATGTGCATGAAGGAGAAAATGTGCTTTCCCTTTGGTTAGCTGCTTCACTGCTTTATTTATTCAGTTATGTGATGCGCTTTCTCTCCCCATCATACACACAGTCACAAGTCACATACACATGCACACACACACACACACACACACACACACACACACACACTACCTCCACAGGAGAGACCTGGCTGGTCTCAAACTGCCTGAGGATGTCCATGAACTGAGTGTAGGTGGGCAGATCTTTCTGCAGGGTGACCTTCACCTTGTTCAGGTAACACTGCGCGTACGCCAGGTCACGGTCATCCTTCTGCAACACACAGTCCCCACTTCTCTTATTAACAGTACCCACTTCTCTTACAAAGAGTATCCACTTCTCTTATTAACAGTACCCACTTCTCTCATAAACAGTCCCTGCTTCTCTTATAAAACGTCCCCACATCTGTGCAACAAACAGTCCCCATGTCTGTACCCACACCTGTGCAACAAACAGTCCCCACGTCTGCGCAACAAACAGTCTCCACGTCTGTACAACAAACAGTCCCCACGTCTGTGCCACAAACAGTCCCCACGTCTGTACCCACACCTGTGCACCAAACAGTCCCCATGTCTGTACCCACACCTGTGCACCAAACAGTCCCCATGTCTGTACCCACACCTGTGCAACAAACAGTCCCCACGTCTGTCCCACAAATAGTCTCCACGTCTGTACAACAAACAGTCTCCACGTCTGTACAACAAACAGTCCCCACGTCTGTGCAATGAACAGTCCCCACGTCTGTCGTCTGTACAACAAACAGTCCCCACGTCTGTGCAACAAACAGTCCCCACGTCTGTGCAATGAACAGTCCCCACGTCTGTCCCACAAACAGTCCCCACGTCTGTGTTACAAACAGTCCCCACGTCTGTGCAACAAACAGTCCCCACGTCTGTGCAACAAACAGTCCCCACGTCTGTCCCACAAACAGTCCCCACGTCTGTCCCACAAACAGTCCCCACGTCTGTCCCACAGACAGTCCCCACGTCTGTGCAACAAACAGTCCCCACGTCTGTGCAACAAACAGTCCCCACGTCTGTGTTACAAACAGTCCCCACGTCTGTGCAACAAACAGTCCCACGTCTGTCCCACAAACAGTCCCACGTCTGTGTTACAAACAGTCCCCACGTCTGTGTTACAAACAGTCCCCACGTCTGTCCCACAAACAGTCCCCACGTCTGTGCAACAAACAGTCCCCACGTCTGTGTTACAAACAAACAGTCCCCACATCTGTACAACAAACAGTCCCACATCTGTCCCACAAACACACACAAACAGTCCCCACGTCTGTCACACACACACACACAAACAGTCCCCACATCTGTGCAACAAACAATACTCAGTAGTGTGGTGGCCTAGAGTTAATGTGTCTACCAAGGAAGCGATAAAATCTCAGCACACAGGGTTGAATCCTACACTTGGCAGTATTTTCTCCATCTCCACTGAACCATGGGTGGAGGTATAAAAATTCCTGAGTGATCTGAAAAAAAACCCCAAAAAACAACTACTTAACAGATACCTGACAAAACACTCATGATCCCAAAACAACCACAGTAAACTGAAATTAAAAAACAAAAGACAGAAAGACAAAGAGGAGAGTAAAGAGAAAACTGTTCTCGTCCCCCAACAATTTAAAAAAAAATTTTTTTTATCTCACCCGTGGGTCTGTCTCCAAAACATCAGAAGCCAACAGTGACAATTTCTGCTGCCGACGTATCTCCTCTTTACTGCAGTGTCCATCCTTGTCAGGGGTTGTTTTGATGTACGGATTAAACCTGAAAACAGCACACAAGATTACACAGTTCGTAACACCAAAACGTCAGAACAAAAGTCCAGATACCTTCACTTAATTTAAGGATATATCATCTGAGAACTCAGTATCCACTCCTAGTTAGCATAATGTCCTTGCCAGCTTTGATGTTGGTTACAGAAGCTAACACTTTCAGAGGAAAAAGAAAAGAAGCTATGACTATCATACAAAGAAAGCCACTATGAAAAGGAGTTTATACTGGCTAAGAGCGGACCGGGCAAAACGGGTCATCTTTTCACTGTTAGCCGCGCGAAATTTGGCCAAGCAGAGCAAACCCATAGGCCTAGTTTGCATCAGTTTGACATGGTACAGTATATGACACCAAACAGTGATGTCTGGATGTGTTCTCCTCCGTTCCAAAGCAGTAGTTAAGTCACATGATACAGGCCTCAAATGGTAATAAAGATACAAGGTAAATTAAAAAGAAGTTTCAAAATCAGCCACAGAGCTAAATCATAAAAAAGACGATAAACCACAGATATTGCCAACATTTTTGTAAATGATTCAAAAGTAATAGGATCACAAATCAGATTCTCTGTGTTAACATAAGACAGTGTTCAGCAAATAGCAAACCAGATTTTTACATGAATTCACTGGCTAGTCGAAAAAGGCTAGGGGGGCTTTAACCTTTTACTAAACTTAATAATAATAATAATGATAATGATAAGAAAAATCATAATAATAATAATGAACACTTATTCAGTGCTTTTTCACAAACAAATCTCAGAGCTCAAAGTGCTTTACACGTACAGAAACTAATTAATTATAAGTAACAACAACAACAAATTTAAAAAAATCAATTTACACTTCAAATCCTGAAAATCCCACATGTACAGAAACTAATCAACTATAAATAACAACAACAACAACAAAAAATTTGAAAAATGAATTTACACTTCAAATCCTGAAAATCCCCCCCGACCCCACCCCCCCCCCCCCCCCCCCCCCCCCCCCGCCACCCCAGCTTACCCGATGGTGGTGCAGGCTGCCATGAGGTCGTGCATGTAGGCCTGACCGTCCTCCACCTCCCCTCCCTCCTCCTCGTTCTGACTGTCATCCTGCGACATCAACGCCACGTCCTCCACCTCGCTCCCCGTCTCGTCGCTCTCCTCCTGGCTGCGATCCTCCTTGGCAAGATGGGCGGGGGGCTTCCTCACCGCCGCCACCACTCTCCCTCCTCCTCCCCCCGCCTGTTCAAGCTCCGACTTGGGCTTGCGGCGACGGACACCCCGGCCCCTTCGCGTCCACGGCAGCAAGGGAGTGGGTCTGGCATGGAGGGCGCCGCTGTGGGGACGGTTTGCGGCCGGTTTCTGTGGTGGTCGGAAATACCACTCTGATTAACTTACTGATGGTGGAAACTGTATTAATATAAGAATTTGATTTCCATGACAATGCTCCTTCAATTACCATAATGATACTAATAATGAGGTGGATTTATATTAGTGCTAACCCTGTTGTTCTAACGACATGTATTTTTACAGTCTTTAGAGCTGAATTAACCAGCGTTTTTGTAGGCTGTCTTCCCCACCTCTCTCTCTCTCTCTTAAATACACACCCTGTATACACACACCCACTCACTCAAAGGCACATACTCTCCCAAATGATAATACTCGCACTTACAAATGATCAAGGTTACATGCAGAAACTCTGAGGGTATCATACAGATAAACAGGACCTTGCAGTCAGTTATTCATAAAACACAAATAGATGAAAGATAAAGAAAGGCATGGAAGATCCCATGTGTTAAGCGTCCTGTTGGTCTCTGTTACCAAACAACCCCTCCTGATGTTCAAACACCCAGCTAAAAGCACATCTGTTCTGTGAGGTGTTTTGTGATTTTTTTCGCCACTGTTAATTTCAGCTGTTTTCTGCTCATGGGTGAGTATAGGTGTGTACAGTTGAGTGTGGTTGGTCATTTTCTGGCATGGCTGCCTGTAAATGGGCAATTGCCGGCACACTGAGTTTGACTTTAATTAGAGAAACATGCTGTACAAATGCAATTCATTATCATCGTTAGTTACCTGCGTCATGCTGGGGTCTTTGGGCAGCAGAGGCTTGTTGGGACTTCGCTGGCAGAAAAGTGTGGCCCTCCTCTTCAGTGTTCTGGCAGCAGTCTTGGTGGGCGAGTTCATCTTCAGTTCATAGCTGTACCCTTTGGGCAGGATGGCACGCACCTGCTTCTGCAACTGCTGCTTCTTGGGACTCCTGCGACTGATGCGGGGTACGCGGGGTGGGGAAGGGTTGGTCACAGGGCCTGGTTTGGGCACCAGGGTACGCAGAGAGGCTGAAGGAGATCGTCCTCGGTTCTTTTCTGCAGTGTGTCGAAGACCGTAGGTTGTCGGTGATGATGTCGGAGAAGAATGCACGGGGCTTAACGTTGCTATCACCTTAGCGTTGCTTCCTGAAGCAGCTGAACCTGTGTCTGGCTGATGTTGTGCAGCAGATGTCTGTGTTTGCGCAGCATCTGCATTTTTTGTGGGCACCAGCCCCAAACAGGACAACACCATGGGTGCCCTAGGATCTGACAAAGCCAGAGGAGAACACGGGGCAGCTGCTGAAGACACCTGTGACATGTGCTGAACAGGTGATGTTTCACCTGCAGGAGGGCTCTCCTCATTGGACAGGAGGCTGTAAGATGGAGGTGGTGACCGTTCATTTAAAGACTGCATGTGGCAGTATTCTCTCACAGGAGAGGCTTCGTTTTCTGCCTTTCTTGCGGCCATGGCTTGTGCTGTCAGATCAGCTTCACACGAGGCAGAAGTGATGGCCGCCTGTGCTGTTGTCCTTGCAGCTCCATGCATCCTGTCTCTAACCCCAGCAGGTGCCCCTTCCTGGCTGCAGTCTGCTTCCTCCGCTGTGTTTCTTCCTGATTCAATCAATCGCAACAATGTCCGTCTATTCTGCTTGTCCTTTGAAATGTTTCTCTGCAGCACTCTTTCTTGACCTGCTATGTGTGTCAAGCTGGTTGTCCTTCCACTGCAGGGTGTCTCCATAGGACACTCTTCCCCGCTACCCTGGTGGTGACAATGGTCAACACTGGATGTTGAAGCTTCATAAACAATGTCTGCTGCTTCTCTGGAAGAGGACTGCACACTTTGTACATTTCTGTCGTCAGCAGTGGTAGAGGAAAGGCCTGACGATGACACAGAACTGAAGTTAGATACTCCACACCCATGATCAGCACCAACATACTGTGGGTCTGAATCAGTTAAAAACACATCATCGGGAACAAAAATGTCACCTGAACACACTGATGATTCTTGTGGCAGACTCTCTGAAACTGTTCCTGTTGATGTGCTTGGATTCTCCCTGACACTGCCCACTCTTTCATTTGCTTTTGATGTGCTCACATCAGACCTTGAATCAGGATCTTGCCTGGAGAAAGACTCCAGGGAGATACCGGACCTGTGACCAGAAGAATTTTCAGTGCTTTCTTGGTCAGCAGAGCTGTCCACAGAGCTGAGGTTTAACCATGACACATTCCCAACTGCAGGTGCCTGGACCACTGGGCTGCTGCTGGCAACAGCACAGCGCCACTCTGGCCCAGATAAACCCTCTGTGCTGGACGCTGACCCTAAACTCTGACAATGAGACGTCTGAACCAAGGGTGAATGCCTGTTTGCTGTACGGTCTTGAGAACGTCCTCTTTGTACATGTATGGCCTGAGATGTGCTGGGAACCTGTGGAGTTTCACCACTGTACGTCTGCTGAAGGCTGCTGATTCGCATGCTTGTGCCTTCTTCGCCGTACTGAACTTGCTCATAACTGTTCTGGCTCCTGTCTGAGGATGACACCTCTGAGCCTGGTAAGGAATCATGACGCACACTGCCTCTGTTGGCCAGCCTGACTAGGGAAGAGCTTGACACACTGTTCATTCCTTCCTCGTCTCTTCCTGGACACAGGGCTGCTGGAAGAGTAGGAACAAAGCCAGCGGAGGACACCGAGGACACATCTGGCAACACACAATGGGATGGAACACTGCCAGACATACAGCTTGAATCCACCTGCGCGCTGGATGAAGCCGACACGCTCTGGAGATCTTCAGTTCCTTGCTCAGGGGTCGAGACACTGGGAAGTGACCTCCGTTCCGACCTCTCACCTGATCTGCTGCCCCTGATATCTGAAGTTGTGGAGACACAGTCATCAGAGGAAGACTCCCTCACATCACGTGCCTGCCCCTGGCTGCTTGCCTCCCCCTGTCCACCTGGGTCCCCGTCTCTTCCATCGGGAGTTGTGCTGCTTGGACTTTCCGCAGTGTCCTCAGTGGCCTTCGCTTCAGTGTAATCAGCATTGTACATCATGTACACAAAAATGTTCCCAGTTGCGCCTGGTTTTATCAGTTTGTTTTTTAAAGGTCTTGTGGTGCTGGTGAGTTTTACTGTCTCTTCACTTCCCTGCATCATACACTTATCTCGCAAACAAGGTGCATACTCTAGAGAATTTCTCATCATATTCTGCAAAACATCCAAATGTTCGTAACAATCTTTGCTCAGTGACAGCTTTTCTTTGCTAGGCATCTGTAAAATGAGTTGCATTATTTCATCGTCATTCCTTTTCACATGAACATGATAAATCAGGCCAACATGAACAGATGAACTGGAATGGCAGTTTGCCGCAGCAGAAAAATTCTGCTGCGTGTTTTCAAGTTTGATGTCATCTGAATTCTGCTCCTTGGAGGCTTCAGACCCGTTAGGGGTTCTGTCTACTGACTGTTCCCCTGGATTTCTAGTATCCACAATACTGTCTTGTTCACATGTGTTCTGCAGATGTGACACGTCTGTCACCGTGTTCTGATTATCCAGGACACCTGGCCCACTGTTCAGCTTCAAGGTGACAGATTCTGTCAGGTCACAGCCCCATGTTGCTTCACTGGGCCCAGCCCTCAACAGTGGGTGTGCTTCGTTCCCACTCCCAGTCTGTTCCCCTGAGCTGCCCAGTCCACACATACTGTCATCACTGGGACTGACAGAGTCATCCCCCCCTTGTTCACACAACATTTCTTCCTTGGGGCAGCATGGTGGATCATCATGATCCTCTGCTAACTCTGAACAAGCCACTGTTCCTTGCAGTGTGCTGTTAATGTCGTCACAAGACTCTAGCTCCCTGTCAATCTCTTCTCTTGTACAATCACTGGTACCATTTTTTGCTGCAGAGTTCTGATCAGTCTGAACATGCTGCAGATGGATTTTACTGTCCACTGTTTCTGAACGGGAACTGTCTTGCCACACCATGCTGCTCTCACTTAAAGGTGAGCTCTCCTCCTCGGTGCATGTGCACTCTTTTTGTTCGCACCCAACTGCTTCATCATGGCTGTGACCACCACCACTACCACCATAGCACCCACTTTCGTTCCTGCTTTCATCAGGATGCTCACAGCCTCCATCACCTGCCTCCTGTCTCTCCCCCATCTCTTCCCCAGGTCCAGGTGACTCAAGGGCTGTGTCCGTGGCACTGCCTGCTACGGCTGACAGCGAGGAGAGGGCGTGGCACAGCTCACCATCCCCCAGCACCCGCTCTGACCTCACGTAGGACTCCATGGACACCACCTTCTGCTCTCCAGAGTCACCGATGACAACAGCGTGAGAGGTGGCCAGGGACTGTCGCAGTTTAGCCATGTCGGCCATTTCCAGTGGGACGTATAGTCCGTGTGAGGTGAGGAGGGCGGAGGTGGTGCTGTCTGCTGGTGACGACAGCGTGGACAGGATGGTCACTGGCTGACTAGGGATCGGGGTTTCAGCCGCCTCTTCTGACCTGTGAATAGGACAACAATACCATGGGGCAAGCTACACTGTGAAATCCTGACCTGCACATACATGGGACATGAACGTGATGTTGTGGGCAAGTTACAGTAGAAATCCTGACTGGCACACACAGAGGACATTAACGTACACATTAAACATGAACGTGATGTTGTGGGCAAGCTACACTGTGAAATCCTGACTGGCACACACATAGGACATTAACGTACACATTAAACATGAACATGATGTTGTGGGCAAGTTACACTGTGAAATCCTGACTGGCACACACATAGGACATTAACGTACACATTAAACATGAACATGATGTTATGGGCAAGCTACACTGTGAAATCCTGACCTGAACACACATAGGACATTAACGTACACATTAAACATGAACGTGATGTTGTGGGCTGGTTACAGTGTGAAATCCTGACTTGCACACACACAGGACATTAACATATACATTAAACATGAACGTGATGTGGGCAAGTTACACAGTGAAATCCTGTCCTACACACACACACAGGACATGAACATAATGTTGTAGGCAAGTTAAGGTGTGAAATCCTTCTTCATGCTTTGCTGAAAAGGAAAATAAGTCAACTTAAATATCAACATCACTGGAATGCACATAAAGTTAATAACACATCTGTGCTGTGTGAACGAACCTGACTTCGATAATGACATGTGAAACAATGTCTAGATTTTAAAGGCCAACATAACCCCCCACACACACACACACACCCCACACCACCCAAAAAACAACAACAACAAAAAACAACAACAATAATACAACCCATTTCCAAGCAAATGAAGTGTCTGACAGCATGAAAAAAAAATCTGCAAGCAAAGGGTGAAGTGCACACCCCCAGGAAACCAACCAGACTGACAACCAGTGCACTGTACCCTCATCAGAGGGGGGGGGGGGGGGGGGGGGGGGCACCCCAGCAGACTAAAAACACTCCCACATATCAGGCCATTCTCCTGCAGGGTACTTCACACTGACCTTGTGCCCACTCTGCCGACCTTGGCCGGTGATTCATCAGACGAGTCACTCGTGTCCTGCTCATCCTCAGCCCTCCATTCTGAGCCGTTGTCTGCACCCTGAAATAACATCCAAGGGAAAAAGGAAATTTTCTTTCTAAAATTACGTTTAAGTAACATACTTACCGTGACCCACTAGTGCAGACTCCGGCAGGGGTCTGACATTCCTGTCCTGTGCAAACTACTATCCGCCTATGCGGAGAAAATGAAAGTAGCTATGGCCGATAACCTCCCGGAAGTAGGTAACCTCCCCTTTGCCCCCCTATGTTTGATTTCAGTTTACTGGTTCCTGTTTTTGGAGGTATGAATAATAGCAACATATTGTGTGAGAAAAAATATCCAAAGAATAACAGGTACTCTATGATCATGTACATACACCAGTGCCAGAACAGTATTCAGACACCTAATCTCCATTCATCAAATCATGGTCTGACCTTCAACCAGTTCAGACTGTTAGGAAAATAGTACCATCTCAATACCTCCAAATGACTGATACACAGCAACATTCATGCCACAAAGTCAAGAATGCCTAACTGCATTCCTGCAATCCCAACAATAAAAACTTAGATTTCTATTTGGTATATATATTCACTTTGTTTAATCTTTTTTTCTCTTCCGTTTCACACCGGGTTTTTTTTTTGTTTTGTTTTTTTACTGTTTTTTTGTTTTGTTTTTTGTTTTTCTATTCTTTATACTTTGTGTCTTCATGGGCTAGGGCAGCATGCAAAAAAAGCCACAAAGGCTTATGTTCAACCCTCATTAAAGATATCTGTCCTGTATTGTCTTACTTACATAATAAAACAAACACGCGCACACACACACGAACACACACGCACACACAGACACACATGCACAAACACACACACACATACACACAAACACAGCAGCACAGCGATATGATGTGGACAACATATGCCCATATAAAGCATGTCATTTCCAAAAACCTCTGGGAAAAATACTGGTCCTGGGAACCAAACGAACAGGTATCTGCATCGGTTTATGTCAAATTTCTTTGTCTTAGACAAGTAGCATTTATGGGAATTTAAAACCTTATCCTCATTAAATGAAAACAACAGACAAGACCTGGAACAAAATCAGCTGCCTTGCTCAAGACCAAACTGGCTGGAGAAAACTTGATGGTGCCTTATGCTCCAGCCGGAGCAAAGAGGATTAACTCTTTCCGGACAAAGGAATGCTCACGCATTCCTACACAAAACGTATTCAGATTCGGAGGAAGGAATGGAATAGCATTCTCCGAAAGTAAAATTCCATCATGCGCTGTACACGTGATTTTGTGATTAGCCAAGCAGAGTGCACTATTCTGGGTCACTCCACAATCGAACAGTATGATTGGTCAGCCTGGGATGTGTGGCCTGTCTCGCACACATGCTGACAAAGTCACTGACCGGTCGTCTGCTTGCGTGCCAGCCTGTTAGCAAAGCGGGCTCTTCTCAGAATGTTGTGAAGCGAACACGGCAGTGACAGCAACGTTTTAGGGTTGCCGAAGTATTTGAAATGCTACAAACTGAAGGGTCGGACATTGAAGAGGTGGATGATGACGAAGAAGAAAGCGAATTTAATGCAGAAAGCGAGCATTGGTATGGTGATTCGGGGTGAAAAATTGGCAGTATTTTCTACATATGGCAAAACTGTAAAAATATGATGAGAAATTTGATTTTTTTTATACGTAATAGCTCAACACGTAATAAACCAGTTCTGAAAGTTTCATTTTCTTACACAGTATTTTGTATTTTTTGTAATTTTTTCCCAAACCCTTACAAATGGGCCGTCTGTGGGAAAAAGCAAGGGAGAAAACTTGTCGTCCCGAGTGAGTTAACTCACTCTACCCCACAGCTACATGCCTGCTACACCTCCCCTGGGCCAGCACTACATGAGACCACTGCAGTAAAAGGAGGATTCTTCACTAAAACAACGAAAATCAGAGGACATTTGATGATTCAATTGGTCAAGCAAATCTTCGTTTTCATGCTTCCAGAATCCATAAACAGCTCAGTTTAGAATGCTAACTGTACCAAGCAAGAATAAACAAAATTAGAATTGTGTACTGGTACGAGAATGCTCGTGCCAGGTCCACACGGTAAGTAACTATGGCACAAATCAACTCGTACCTGCAGTAGAATGAGTTAAGTAATTTATCCTCAGAACAGTTCAGGTGAATGTGAGTGAACCTAGAAGTGGATGACAGCATAACTAAGACCGAAACAGAGGGGCATACCACTGTGGACAGTCTTCCGTCAGGCTCTTCAGGCTGTGTCTGCTCTCCCAAAGCCGTTTCCCTGCGACGCCTCTTTTCTGCCCTTCTGTTGCTCCGTTCCTCCCTCAGTCTCAGCCTCTGCTGTCTGCGCTGGGCAGCCTGCAGCTGTCTTCGGTGCCCCTGTTCACAGGCAAATTTGGTGAAAACAGATGATGATCATGCTGGTGTCTTTAACATTCTAAGACAGAAATCGTCCATCCTTGACCTAATCATCATTTTACACAAATGTGGACTCTTCATTCCTCTGACTTCTTCTTGTTTTTTCTGTATGTTTGTGGTCTGCAAATGTTTACTTTTGTGTCCGTAAGTGCGCTTTTGTAAGTACAACCATTTTTACCGTGCTTATCTAATAGGCCTCCTTAGCACCAGTTTTGACATGATAAAGTATACAATACAAAAAATAAATCTTTAGCACCAGTTTTGACATGATAAAGTATACAATACAAAAAATAAATCTTTAGCACCAGTTTTGACATGATAAAGTATACAATACAAAAAATAAATCTTTAGCACCAGTTTGACATGGTACAGTATATGATGTGAAAATAAAGTTTGTAAACATATAACACACTCCAGTTTGACATGGTATAGTATATGATGTGAAAATAAAGTTTGTAAACATATAACATACTCCAGTTTCACATAGTATAGTACATTAAACCCAAACAAAGTTTGCAAGCATTTAAAACACTAGGACAGACTGACAACAACATAAAGAATCCTCAGCCTAAGCATGATACAAAGTAATGTGTTACCTGGTACGCTTGTCACAACAGATTTCTCTGTGTGAAATTTGGGTTGTTCTCCCCAGGGAGAGCATGTCCCTACTGTGCAGCACCACCCGATTTTTTAAAATTTTTTTAAATTTTTTTTCTGCCTGTAAGTGTATTTGTTTTCTTATCAAAGAGGATCTTTCTACACAATTCTGCCCAGGGACAACCCATGTATTCTTTTAAGTGCATGCTACATAAGGGACCTAATATGTATTATTTGTTTATTTTTTTTAACTTTTATGGTTGTTGTTGTCTTTACAATGTGATTAAGTATAAGCTTTCTTTTCCAATAATGCAGAAGTGGTTTACTCATGCTCATTATTATTATGATATTATAATGCCACCATTCGCTTTCGCCTTACCCTAGACACCATTACTGTAATAGTTGACACAATTGATGCTGTTGCTATGTTACAACTGGTCCAGGCTATTTATTATTAATGTCATCTTAAATCATCATGATTACTACAATCATTAATGTGTAAACATTGATTGATTGAATGATTGGACAAATCTTCCTTTTTTTCTTTTTTTTTGTTGTTGATGTTGTTGTTGTTGTTACCGATTTGTTTTGCCTTGTTTGGTCTGTTTTGTTTTGTTTTGTTTTATCTCTCTCTCTGTAGTAGAAGATGCTACTGTTCGTTTTATGTTGTTTGTTTCATACTATTCTCTGTATTGTATACATGTTTTTGGAAAATTAAAAAAAAAGTTTTAAAAAAAGTTTTGAAAAAAAAAAGAAAAAAAGTTTATATTCTCATGTGAATAAAAAACATCCAAACCATCACTCAAGGTCTAGCACAGGGTGAGGTAATACTGCCCAGTGCCAGATTCAATCCCATGTGCTCAGATAGTCTTGCTTCCTGTGCAGATGCATTACCACTAGACCATAACCCCAGAAGTGATACACAATCCATCCCCATCCCCCTCCACTTCTAAACGATAATACTCAAATGTACACATTAATACTCCCAACAAAAATATCTTCAATCACCAATATATGTGACGGGACACTGAACAAAATTTCTCCTCCTCTTCCAGAAATGATGTGAGCAGTATACCTTGCACCATGAGGGCAGAACGTGGTCAGGCTGATCACAAGGAGCCTTCACAAACTCCACGCTGAACTCCTCTGCACACTCTGGTCCCTTGGGAACCTCTCCCGTCTGTCTGTATCTCTGGACAGTGTTCATACACACATAAACAACACAAGATAAGGCAGAATGGCTGGAAAGCATACATACAGACACACAACACAAGGAAGAATCACTGGAAAGCGTACATACAGACACACAGCACAAGATAAGGAAGAATCACTGGAAAGCGTACACACAAACACACAGCACAAGATAAGGAAGAATCACTGGAAAGCGTACATACAGACACACAGCACAAGATAAGGAAGAATCACTGGAAAGCGTACATACAGACACACAGCACAAGATAAGGAAGAATCACTGGAAAGCGTACATACAGACACACAGCACAAGATAAGGAAGAATCACTGGAAAGTGTACATACAGACACACAACACAACACAAAGGAGAATCACTGGAAAGCGTACATACAAACACACAGCACAAGATAAGGAAGAATCACTGGAAAGCGTACATACAGACACACAGCACAAGGGAGAATCACTGGAAAGCGTACATACAGACACACAGCACAAGATAAGGAAGAATCACTGGAAAGCGTACATACAGACACACAGCACAAGATAAGGAAGAATCACTGGAAAGTGTACATACAGGCACACAGCACAAGATAAGGAAGAATCACTGGAAAGTGTACATACAGACACACAGCACAAGATAAGGAAGAATCACTGGAAAGTGTACATACAGACACACAACACAACACAAGGAAGAATCACTGGAAAGCGTACATACAGACACACAGCACAACACAAGGAAGAATCACTGGAAAGCGTACATACAGACACACAGCACAAGATAAGGAAGAATCACTGGAAAGCATACATACAAACACACAACACAACACAAGAGAGAATCACTGGAAAGCGTACATACAGACACACAGCACAAGATAAGGGAGAATCACTGGAAAGCATACATACAGACACACAGCACAAGGGAGAATCACTGGAAAGCATACATACAGACACACAGCACAAGGGAGAATCACTGGAAAGTGTACATACAAACACACAAGATAAGGAAGAATCACTGGAAAGCGTACATACAGACACACAGCACAAGATAAGGAAGAATCACTGGAAAGTGTACATACAGACACACAGCACAAGGCATGGGAGAGGAGAGAAAGAGAAAACAAATGGCATCACCCCCCTAAATAAGAGTGCAGTTTCTTCACTGTGGAGATGTTGTTTTTTTATGGCAGTAGTGTAATATATATGGATCTGTTCCCACACTCTGACACCTCCTTGAAACTGAAAACTGAAACTGTATACTTCTCACTTCACATTCATAGATTTTCTTCTTCTTTATTTTCTTTTTTTTTACATTTAAACTTTACCTTTTATCTTAAATAATATAGGTATAACAAGACACCCAGAACAAAAATATATCAGAAAGCCAGTCACAGTCCAATAAATCTTGAAATCCACACCATATTTCCCAGTTGAACTCCCATCATTTCAACCACTTCCTCCTAAAGCTGTTAAGCTGTCGGCCGCTTCAGTTTACATAAAGAGAAAAAGAAAGCTCATAAACAGCAAAGAAAGTGAATATAAGCTGAGAAAAAGCTCACAATACTAGTGGTTAACTTCCAAAATTAGTGTGCAGTCTTTCTTGAGAATGACACAGAACATAATGGTTAATAATAATCTAGCAGAAAGGGTTACAGTTTACCATCAATACTGTTCAGCTGGGGAATTGTGCAGGAGAGTTTCCTCTAAAATATTGCCAGGGTCCAGGGGCTACCGTTTGAAAATTACAAGATGGCAGCTAAAGCAAAAGTGACGCCATGGTATAGTTGAAAAACTAAACTGGGCTCAAAATGAAAAACTGAACTGGGCTTAAAATGGACTGGACAAAAATAAAACGTACTCGCTGAATTTTTTTTTCTCTGAAAAAATTTTTTCTCCTCTGAAATCAACTGCGTGCACTGAAAATAGCGGATCCACTGAGAGTTCCCCAGCCTGACTGTTCTACATGTTATTTTCTAAGATGGGCACACCTGCTGAAGATGCAGAAAAAGATGCAATTTGTGGGCAGAGTATTTTCCACTGCAAAGTACCAAACATGTAACCATGCTAAATCTCTAGCAGATTCCTACCAAACACACACTCCCTCCCTTTTATCTCCTTTCCCCTTGCTGTTAACCTTCAGACCGCCATTTCAGCTATTCTCAAACAGTGGATTATTCACTCCCCCACCAAGGCCATGAAAGCTGCACCCAAACAGCGACAATGTATCTCCGTCTTGCGAAAGTTTTCAAATTATTTTGGAATTATTATAACAGTAGCTTTAGCTTTGCCAAGGTTCCCTTTACTCCTATAATAACTGGGAAATGCCCTACAAGGAATGGAGTTTTTCAAAAGATTTTTTTGGCTGACTGCAGCATGTCAACAACTCATTATCTACGCAGGCAAGCAAAATGGGGACTACTAGTCCCAGCCGAGTGTGAGCAAAACTAAATGCAGTGACAAAGGTTTTAACCACTAATCAACGAAAGTTAAAATGAATGCCTGAAGAATATTACGATAAACTACAGAACAATGATTCTTCAGAAGAGATGAGGAATACTAGCCTACTCTTCACCCAGAGAGCAGAACTGAGTTTGACCTTGCTAGCAGACAGCATTTAGTGGTTTGAGCAAGAATAGAACACATTGTGTGTGACAGTCAGGCCTGCCAAAGGAAGTAGCAGGGGTGGGGGAGGTATCAGATGACTGTGTGCAGAATGAATCAGGACACAAGAGGAAGAGGGAAAGGGTGGGGCATTGGGGTGGGGGTGGTCGTGTGCCAATTTTCAAATCAGTGGGTTTGACAGTGGGCTGATGATTTTGATCCAGACATTCCTTTGATGGAGATGATGGTGTGTGTGTGTGTGTGTGTGTGTGTGTGTGTGTGTGTGTGTGGTGAGAGTATCTATTATTGTGTATCTGTATGTTCAATGTCTACTGATTGAAAAATTCTTGTGAGTCACATACTGATTTCATCACAACAAAATATCTTTTTCTGTATCTTCTGTTCAGTTTCCTTTCGGAAAATTTATACTTTTACCTGTGTTAGTTCAGAAAGTAATCCAGAAAGGAAATTTTCTATCTAAAATTACGTTTAAATAAGATACTGACCGTGACCCAACTAGTGCAGACTCCGGCAGGGGTCTGACATTCCTGCCAGAATTTGATTTTCTACACCTTCCCACTTGTTGTGTGAATTAACCTGCCAAACAGAATTCAGCTGTTTGCCAAAAACCCCTTGGCAGGCTAAGGGTGAAAATGACATCTCCTCAGTCAGTTTTTTCAGGATACAAAGGAGAAACATCTAACCTGTATGATGCTATCCTTGTTCTGTATTTTGCGGTTGAAGTGAAGGCGCAGCTTGTTGGCCGGTCTACTGGGCATCATGTACTCATGAATCAGTTTGTACACGCCCACGTCCTTCTGCTCTTTGAACTGCTCCTTGCCAAGAACTAGAAGCCT
Source organism: Babylonia areolata (assembly GCF_041734735.1). NCBI lineage: Eukaryota > Metazoa > Mollusca > Gastropoda > Neogastropoda > Buccinidae > Babylonia > Babylonia areolata. The sequence continues at coordinate 52,844,093 of NC_134880.1, read as the reverse complement.
GGGAAGACAAAAAAAAGAAAGAAACGAAAGGAATGGAATCAGTGTTCAAAAGGACTGGAATCAATGTTCATCTCTTGCTGATAATGTACGATAAAGTTCAAAAGGATTGGAATCAATGTTCATCTCTTGCTGATAATGTACGATAAAGTTCAAAAGGATTGGAATCAATGTTCATCTCTTGCTGATAATGTACGATAAAGTTCAAAAGGATTGGAATCAATGTTCATCTCCTAGTGATAATGTATGATAAAGTTCAAAAGGACTGGAATCAATGTTCATCTCTTAGTGATAATGTATGATAAAGTTCAAAAGGATTGGAATCAATGTTCACCTCTTAGTGATAATGTATGATAAAGTTCAAAAGGATTGGAATCAATGTTCACCTCTTAGTGATAATGTATGATAAAGTTCAAAAGGACTGGAATCAATGTTCACCTCTTAGTGGTAATATATGATAAAATTCAAAAGGACTGGAATCAATGTTCATCTCTATCTCCTGGTGATAATGTATGAAAAAGTTCAAAAGAATTGTAATCAATGTTCATCTCTTGGTGATAACGTATGATAAGATTGTACGCATACTGTGATGAAGTCAATGTGTATATATATCTGTGTATCACTGACTATAATACTGAGTTTCAATCTCCACATGATTTTCATGGAGACATTGACCTACATAATTCTGACAAAAGTATGTTTAAATTATACACAATAAAGGTGACAACAGTAAAATGCGACAAAAATAACAATGATGATGGCAAAGACAGTAACACCAAATACAATAAGAAGAAGAATGATATAAAATAGCAACCAATGCTTGTACAACATATCATCTCCTGCAAAACTCACAGTTCTTTGTACTTCGTAAGAAACTGGATTCTGGATTTTTCACCATATTCTAATTCTCTGGTTTTCATCACACATCTATTTAGTTAAAACCTGGAAATGAAATAATCATCCTTCAGAAAAACAAAATCTCCATAAGATAATGCACATAACAAATTTTTACTTGACCATCCAGACTACTGCCTCTGCCCACCCCATGCAGACTAGAACCATAATAAAATGCAAAGAAACAAGAAGAACAAATGACCACTGGCTTCCAAAACAACAACTTATCCAAACAGAACCAACCAAAGTTGAAACTTTCCCAAGCATATTTCTCACTGAGAATGATCTAATCTCAAACAAAATGGCTGCCACATTCCAGAAAAACAACAACAACAACAAGAGAACAGAAAGAAAGAGACAACACAAGAATGATATCACATTCCAAACCAATCTTAACTGTTCGGAGTGGTAATCAAAAACACTTAATTGCTGTTCCGAGCAGCGATCAAAAAGGCAGGTTCCGTCTGAAACAGAGAAACTGATGCTTTCCAGACTTACGCGTCTTCTGATGGGAAAAAGTAGAATTTTCCTATGGTTGTGACTTTGTCTTGCAGCAGAAGCCCCCTTGCAGGCAGCAGTGAGGGGTAGAGAAACACCCGGCTGGTCCACATCACTTCTCTCTGAACTGTCAGCAGTGGTGGCTGGGCTCGAGCTGATACACAGTAATATACAAATGTTATACACTGCTTGTTCATAGAGCCAAATCTATACAAAAGATGGGCTCAAACTGATACAAGACAATGTACAAATATTGCACACAACATGTTCATACAGCTAAATCTATAAGTAGGCTGGGCTCAAACTGATACAAGACAATGTACAAATATTGCACACAGCATGTTCACACAGCTAAATCTATAAGTAGGCTGGGCTGAAACTAATACAAGACAATGTACAAACATTGCACACAACATGTTCATACAGCTAAATCTATAAGTAGGCTGGGCTTGAACTGACACATGGTAATATAAAATATTACAAAGCATATTCATATAATGTTATCTAAAACACACATGCTAAAAATAATACTTATATAGTTTACACATAGCATGCATATACACTCATACAGCCAAATCTATACACACACACCATCAGCAGGTCTCAAACTCATACACAATAATATACAAATATTACACACAGCATGTCCATACAGCCTAATCTATGTACATACTGGGCTCAAAATAATACACTTTATATACTTATATAATTTACACATAATATGTTCATACACTTAAACTGCCTAATCTATACAAACACACCACTGGCTGGGCTCAAACTGATATACAGTAATACAAGAATATTAGTTTTTTGTTTTCTTTTGTTTTATAACACACAGCATGTTCATACAACATAACTGATACAGACACAAAAACAATATACTTTAATGCAAAATTAGATTTACAATGAATATAAAAATCTTTACAATGAAACTTCAAAAGAAGGGGACAATACCCTTTTTTTTTTTTTTTTGCTGCGAATAGTTCACTCATACACCATAACTGACAACTTTCGAAACCTTGTGTTCAAACACCCAAGCCACTGACATCATCCAAACTATCCAATACAAAAAAAAAAAAACAACCAAGACTAATCATCATGCAGACTTCTGTCTCACAATTAACGATATATTGTTTACTTGTGACCGTAGTGTTCACTGCCCAGCAATTTGTGCCAGCCAGGTCAGAAGTATCAAAACAGGACAAAGTTCGTACCCTACCTAAAACTTCTGCAATGATTAGAACATTTTAATAGAGGTATGAAGCAAACAGATCTGGAAAAAAAAAGCTCCTGGCATCCCCCCCTCACCCCCCTGGACTCCCCAAAAAGACTTAAATTCTGAAAAAACACACTCACCACATACTCTCACACACCATCACGCAAGCTGACAAACACATGAACAAGAACACATAGATATGCGCATGCTCACACACAGAGAGTACCCTCTCACCAATTTCTGTATAGGAGTCAGAACTGATCCGGCCTGCCTTCTCTTTCACTGACGTTTTCTTGCCCGCTTCCACAGCTCTCTTCCGTTTACCTTTACCCACAACCATTTCACCACTTCCTTCTGCTGTCGCAGTGCCCAAATCATCAGCCAACAAAACAGAAGCTGACTGCTGACTGACACTTCCTCCTGCTTGCAGGGCTGTCTGCTGGCGATGGGAGGCCCAGTCAGTATCGCCATTCATGATTTCCAGAGCTTCTGTCAAATTACAGGCGTTGAAGCAGGACTGTGGGCCAACTGTGGAGACTTCACGGAACCGATCCAGTTCAACCTGACCCCAGAAACAAATGAAGCGTAACAGTATCACCCTCCAGTCCAAGGCCAGCAGTTTTCTGGCATTATAATCTGAATCTTAGAAAAAGATAGATACAGAACCAATAGTGAATGAGAGTGCTACATATTGCATTTATTTGATTCAGGATATAGTGATGCTGTGCAAGAAAGTAAAAGCCAGAAACACAGCAGCTCTGCCAATGTTAATGCTAAATGTGGAAAGTACAAACAGGTTACTGGAGGACAGCATGGCATTTAACCCCTAGGCTGCCTACATGACAAGATAACTTGTCAACGCAAGCATGTACGCTTCGCTGCCACAATGACGAGATAACTCGTCATCAAAATATTCTGACTTTTCCCTGGTTTGCATTGAGTTCATTGACAAAAATACTGGTAGCTTTAGCTTGGGGAATCTTTCCAGATTCTATTCATAGCTAGAAACCCCATCTACGTCATGAGACAGTCCCTTATTTGAACGTTTTGGTTGGGTTACTGCTCCTCTTGCCTGGCTCCTCTCCTCACTCGCTCAACAAAATGTAAGACTCCATGCTCAAGACATGCGATCATGTTGCCCAAAATCAACCAAGACTGCTTTCTTTAGCTGATGCTCGGAAAGAATTGAAGTGTAAATTCAAAGGAGAAGACAGTGATGAACATTTATTGGACGATTTGATAGAAAATAAAGGGAGCAATGAAGAGACTGGCCAAGATACGACTGTCAGTGAGTGATGCTGATTGTACAGCTGTAGCAGATTCGGTCACAGAAAGTGACCGAATTATTAGCAGGACACAGTGTGAGAGATTTTCCTGGCACACAGCCAACGTGGACTAGTGAGAACTGGATGAAGTGACCGTGTGAGAGGGGTGAAGGAGAGGGGTGGAGACCGAGGGGGCGTGGCCCCACATCCATATTATCACTTGGAGAAGTCACAATGCATTGTGTATCTGTCTCTTTAAAAAAAAAAAAAAAAAAATTATTGTGGTTGTTCTAGTATAATTTGTGTGTGCAGGTATTATCCATTTGTCCAGAAAATATGATAGTTTAGAGCAAATTACCTGACTAATGTTTGTAATGAACAAGTTGAAAATATGACAAAAAATAAAACACTGATTTCAAAACAACAGCATGTCAATGAAAATATATAAAATGGGAAAACATCATGTGTTTTGTATTCTTTATTCATTTACCTTTCAGAAAATATACACTTTTATGGGTCTTTCTCCAATAACAAAGAGCACAGAATTTTTTGAAAATATATACCTGTTTTTTGGTGAAAAAACCCTGGCAAATACATTTCACTGGCAGCAAAAGGGTTAAAGAGAAGGCTGTTTTCGTTTTGTCTGGCCAAACTGTCTTCTGGCATACAACTCTGCCTATCATGAGGCAAAACTTTCGGCCTACCTTCTGAGAAAAAAAAAACTATTTTCTGGTTCAAAATTTTACCTACCTTTTGGCTTAAAATTCTGCCTGTCTTCTGCAAAAATCATGTTTATCTTCTGGCTTAACATCCTACCTATCTCTTGTCAAAAATTCTGCCTACCTTCTGGTATGCATTCTGCCTACCTTCTTCTCTAAAGGAGAAGCATTAATGGACTAGGGGAACATTCTGATTAGCAAGAGATGATGGAAAGAGACACTGAAAAGATGTTTGCACATAAACAACAGACATTTTGATTGTGATATCTACAAAACTTCTAAACATAGACCACAGTAACAACTTGTAGGTCCTCCAAAGTCACATTAAAAAAAAAAAAATCTTTAAAATGTCCCAACTCTGAGAACATATACCACTCAGGTTAGGTAAAGGCAAGAGTCTTGGCAGGTAAGTGTAAGTGACACCAGCAACAGAAACTGACCATTAAGTTCCTGCAGGTGTCAGCCAAGGGACAGAAATCGTCACTTCCCTGGGCCAGGACATACATCTGGGTCGTCAACTGTACATGCTGTCAACACACACACACACACACACACAATATG
>NC_134880.1:52796443-52833943 GCF_041734735.1 Babylonia areolata | reverse complement strand
CGTGGGAGTAATGTCACTGAAACAGAGCAGGCGACTGGAGAGTAAGGAAAAAAAAAAGAAGAAAAAAATATTTTCCTTCTTTATTCAGAGGGAAAGCTGGCGAACGAACTGAGGAGGACATGAAAGGGGAGATGGATGGTTCGGACCATTTCAACATACTTTTATGTCACCTCTTACACCTACCACTTCAGTACTAATGGCTCTGTCTCTCCATTTTTTCATGTGTCAGTGTCTTCCTATAAGTACAAGCAGCATATACATGGGCATGCACACACACACACACACACACACACACACACAAGTGCCTTACTTCTTTATTGTGTTTTTCTGGTGATTTAAATACCAGACGCTGCTTTGCACTGAGAGCCGAGGGAGGCAGGCCAACTGGAGGGCCCATAGTGCTCACCACATTCTGAAAATATCTTTCACTTTGTCATACACTGAATGAAAAAGCATGTGTGTGTGCATGTGTGCATGTGTGTGTGTGTGTCTGTATGTGTGTCTGTCTATCTGTCTGTCTGTCTGTGTGTGTGTGTGTGTGTTTGTGTGTGTGTGCGTGTGAGTGATATAGATAGAAACAGAGACAGACAGATTCCCATAGAGAAAAAGAATGAGAGAGAGAGAGAAGGAGAGAGAAACGCTCATTATTCCGTAAATGCTTGACATTTGACAATACCTTTGCCAGTGCATCATACTTTCACTTGAAAATAAGTTGTTCAGTTCACACTTATAATCAGATTTACTGTTGACAACAAATACTCAATAAGAGTCAATTCACTTGTAAAATAATCAGAGTATAGAAATGATGATGAGTTTCAAGACACAAGCATCAAAAGAATAGAAACACAACCCCCAAATCACACTGAAACAAAACAAGTTCCATCAATACAAATATTTTCTCCACGTCAAATCAGAAATGAGCGATTTTTATACACTACACACCTTCACCACCCTTTCCCCTCCTCAGCACCGCCTTCATGCGCACCATCACCACCTTCCTCCCTCACATCTTCACTACCTTAGTTCCTTCACCCTTCTCTTTCCCTCCTCCCTCATACAATCATATCATGCCTTCATGCAAAACGATTACTATGTTCCCTCCTCAAAGAAGAGTCAAATTCTCACATTAAACAGGACTTAAATATAAATGTGGAGATTTCCCAATAATCTATCCCGTTCTTGTCAATTTCTCAATGGTGCAGCACAACAGAAAAGTTATTAATTTCCCTTCTGCTGTTGTCCTTCTTCTTCTTCTTCGTTCAGAGGATACAATTCCCACGTTCACTTATATGTACATGAGAGGGCTTTTACATGTTTGACTGTTTAGTTGTTGCCCTTAAATTTAGCGGCATAAATAACGTCTTCAGGAGATACGACCTTCACAAAACCATTCCCGTAGGTTATATGCTGCCAGCAGACAAGGTGTGAGGTCTAGATTTATAACTTTCACCACATAAACTCAAGAGTCATCACGAAATACGTACAAAGCTCAATGTCAGCACTCACCTCAGATGGACCAACCTTATGACTGGACAATCCTGAGGCAACAGAGACAGTGGGCATCTGTGGAGTCACGGGAGGGCACCTGCTGCTGGGAGGAGTGGAAGGGGCAGAGGGTAGGGAGATGGATCTGGCGAGAGGGGAGCTGTATGGAAACGGGGAGCCTACGTCGCTGACTTGTGAAGAGGTGATGCTTTCATCGTCGCTCTCCAGTTCCTTTGACACAGGCTTCATTAATCAGCATTAAATAAAGACCTAAAGTCACCTATGATGGTTGTCAGGGATGCTAAGTGAAATGTTGAATAATGTTAAATAATCTTATCTTTAACATAAAAAAGTCATTTTCAAAATATTCACACGACCCAGGAAGGTACACAAAATTCTTGGCAGTAATCATGAATATTTTCAATATTGTTCATGTCATTTCTGTGTCTTTAAAAGATGGATTGCCGCATGGACAGGTGGATGAATGTATTTCTGTTGATGGTGATTGTTTCTTACGTATCGATTCATTTTTCCTTTTAGAACCGGCTGATCTGCCATATTAAGTTTTTGCTAATATCATAAAATTCATTGAGAAATTACCCCCAAAAAATTGCTGATTTACATCTATTTAAACATCTATTCACACATCCAACAATAAGTGCATACATACGTATGCAAACATACATGCATTACAATGACAAAAAATGCGCTCGCTGACCAATACATTAAGAAAAATAAGCCTTGGGCAATGCCAGTAGCAATACCAGTAAGCTCCAAGGTGTTGAATACTGAATTTTTATCAGAGGGTGAAAAAGGAGAGTATGGAGAAAGCTGAAAAATATCATTTACACTCTAAAACAGAGTTTTTATAATCAATAATATATTCAGTAAACAATAACAATTTAAACAGGCTGATTTTGATAGGAACTTACCTGGTAAGTCTGCTTTCCTAATCAAATCTAATCAAACACAGGATATCCAAGCTAACCCACAGAATTTCTATGTGTGTGTGTGTCTATCTATCTTTTCCCATCCTTTTTCAATACAAAACAGCCCACTGAAACTTACTCCAACATCACCAGTGGCTTGAAAACCAACCAACACCAATATTCAGCACAGAGGGATGTTGTGCACAGTCTACACCACATCACTCCAACATTAAACTTATTGTAGCCTCCTTTTTCTTTCTTTTTTTTTCTTTTTTTTTATACTTTTTTAATCAAAATTTCACAAAGGTAACCAAAAAAAATGGACAGAACATATAAAGAACACTTTTAATAAATTGGCACAAAGGCACATAAGCTGTACACATCTATAATGCACATCTGTGCACTCACACACATACACACTCTCTCTCTCTCTCTTACACAGACATACAAAAAAAGGCATCAAATACATATATAAAAAAAGAACCAAATGGACACACACACACACACACACACACACACACACAGGCAAAACATTCATTTCCAGAATCTGGATGAGAAGTATCCACATTTACGTGAATGATCGTAAATTATTACGTGATCCATTTATAATGTGTGAAATAAGTGCTTTGATCTCAAAACTCTACTTTGACTCTTACTGCAGCATCCTTGCTGGGCTGGTACTCATCGTCCTCATCATCCTCCTCATCAGCAAACTCCACGTCCAGGATACTGGGTCCAGCAGAGGATGACTGACCAAGCTTGACCGGTGACACAGGCCAGCATCTGCCATCCTGGGTGTGCACACACTGATTCAAATCATTTCCTTTTCCTTTTCACTGTTTTTGTAGAAATCAGACTTCACACACACACATGCATGCAAGCATGTACACATGTGCACACACAAACACACACGCACATACATACACATGTAATCACACACACACACACACACACACACACACACACACACACACACACACTAATAGTTAAAGCTGATGTTGTCAATTCAAAAAAATAAACACACTAAAAGTATAAACTATCAGTCTTGAAAGACATTTCTTAAAAATAGGAACACAAATAAATAGTAATAATGTAAACCTAAAATCTGCATATACACATGCATATTTGTATACAAACTTCAGTGAAATGAATCTGGGTGAATTAATGTGTGATGTAAACTGTGTATGTTTTACATCCCTGCAGATTGTGGTACATATGCAGATATGTGGAAGATGTGCAGGAATATGTGTATGTAATCCATGCATTTGCACTTTCTTATGCATGTGTACACAGCTCTGCATGGTGCATTAATGTATGAGTGCAAAAGTATACACATGCATGTGTGCTTCTGCACATCATCTTTATTTAATGCATGAGCGCATGGTATAACATGCATGTGTGCGTCTGTACATCATTAATTAATGTATGAGCGCATAGTATACACATGCATGTGTGCATCTGTACATCATCTTTCTTTGATGCATGAGTGCAAAGTTTACACATGCATGTGTGTAATTGTATATAATCTTTCTTTGATGCATCAGCACATGGAATACACATGCATATGTGCATCTGCACATCATTTTTATTTGATGCATGAGCGCATAGTATACAAATGCATCTGTGCATCTGTACATAATTTTTATTTGAAACTACCATCGCAGCTCACAAATTATTACCACACCTCTCTACTGACAATACCATACCGTTCTTTTTTCAAGAACTTCTTTCATCTTGGAACGGGTCAGTTTGGGTTCAAAGACATCTTCATCATCTCCTTCATCACTGCACGCTTTCAACTTCGTTGCCAGCATCTCCTTCACCAGGTCATGGGTCAGCAATGTCTGCAACATTGGGAAGGAGTTGGGGGTGAGGGGGGGTATCCAGAATATTTTCATAGAATCTGATCCATTTTCTAGTCTACTGTCAAGACCATTCAGAACACTAATCACAATACTACTGTTTGTTGATACTGAACAAGTAACTTTTGTTCCCAAACGGATATACAACTTAAAACTAATTATTCTAAACACTTCCTAAACCAGCTTGCAGACAAGTAAATTACAAACAAAGGGACAAATCCAATAAGTTCTTTAATTTGGTGGAGGTTTCTTCTTCCCATATCTTTTTTAAAAATTGTTTTATCAATTCATTGAGCCCTGTACCCAAGCACTGCTCCGACATAAAAATTTGTCTCACTAAAACTGTTTCACGTTCCTATACAGAAACAGCAAAGAAAGGGAACTGACTTCTACAGTGTTTCAGATGTGTCCACAAGTAATCTGGAGGAAAAACAGTATGTTTTCTGCATTTTTTCCACATCAATTACATATAGCATTGAAGCCAGCCAGGCTGTAAGCTCCCTAAGGTTCAATGGGTTAACCAGTGCGATGGGATTGAAAGTGTTAAGCAGCTTAATTCTCTTCACATGTTTGCCTGCTTCAACCATTCAGTCCCTTCAGCACATTCAAAATTCTGCTGCCCGACTCGTCCTCAGAAAGAAAAGATCTCAGCACATCACTCCTATTTTGCAACATCTCCATTGGTTCCCTGTCTCACACAGAATAAAGTATGAGATCAGCACTCTATGTTATAAATGTATTCACAAATCTGCCCCTTCCTAACTTTGTGGCTGCCTTCACTTCTACACTCCATCTCGCTCTCTACGATCGGCTTCTGATCCACTGTTTACGCATACCCAGATTCAAACACTCCACTGTGGGACGCCGTTCTTTCTCTGTCTCTGGACCTTCTATTTGGAATGAACTTCCTCTTTCGCTTTGTCAGGTCTCCGCACTCAGCTCTTTCAAGTCTGGCCTTAAAACCCACACAGCCTCCCTCCCCTACCTCTTCCTTGTCTTCAGTTTCTTCAGTTTTAGAGTTATGCATGCGTGTGAATGACTGGTGTGAAAGCGCTTAGATTTGTCTCTGCACAAGATTCAGTGCTATATAAATATTATCATTATTGTTCTTATTATCTTCACTTCTAAAATAACTAAACAAAGTGGAATCAGACCTGCCCATGTGAAATCTGCAATGAAGGGCACATCCCCTATTACTTGTCAAAAAAAATAAAAAAAAACTGCTTCAAAACATCAAAAAAAGATTACTGTTTAATCAGTACAGTAAAGTTTATTGTGGTCAGGGTATTCTTCCTGGTAAAGGTATTTCAAATACTGTTGAAAAAACTACTGTTGTGACATTTACAAGTTTGTTTGACATAGTCACATATTCATAATATTATACAAGTTACATTATATACAAAACTCATTTTTTTAATCAAGAAATCATTTCTGTAATATGTGAAGTACATCTAAATAAGTACAAACATAAATCTAAATAAAATCTATTGGTCCCATATTTTGTTACAACTTCCGATTAATCTCTTTCTTTTTTTTTTTCCTTTTTGTTTTTTTCAATTAATCAAAGGCACTGTTTTCAGACACAAGGTATACATACATGATAATGTGTTTTGAGACACAAAGATCTACATACCCAAATGATGTTCTTCACATTGGATACAGACAGATTGTTTTTCGCACTCCCGTCTGCAATGGTCTTTTCCAACTGCTCTTGGAGTGGAATCTGAGGTCCCTCCATTTCCTCTCCACTCCCATCCACGTCAACAAACAAGGGTCCCTCCACAGGACTATCAGGAGAGCTGTCCACTGCCGAATGCTGATCACTTCCATCCGACACCATCACATCTGATAACGACTCCCATTGTGAATCAGAGTCATCTGTTTCTGGTCCTTTTATAAATCTGAAAATAATGAAAATCACCATGTTGATAAGATTTGTGTCTGCGCATATTTGTTTTCATATAGACAGAAAAAAACAATTTCAAATCAGTGTGAACTGTATGCATGATATCAAAATATCATCTGATAATCCTCTCAATCAGTTGGTGCCTTCCGATCACTTTTAGTATCAGTGACTGCTAAGTGTTATGAAAAATGTTAGAAGGATGCCATTATCTGGAAACTTTCTTATGATAATAACATGTACCAGTTCACCACTCTGAGTTCAAAGACAAATGAAAACAGAAAATAAATCAAATCTCAAAAAAAAAAAAAAAAAAAAAGGAGGCTGTATGATAGAATGATTATAAAGCTCTTCATTTTCATAGTCGCCTTGAAGTTTAACTGGAAAATAACCAAAAATTTCAATTTTTTATTCTGGTTCTGTATAAATTTCCAAAGCATGAATCTAAAGTAACATAAAATTGCTAGAAAGTGCCAACACACACACATGCACACACATACACAGGTGTGCACACACACTATCTGACAATGTCTACACGTCATAAATATATGTAATTGTACGTTGTACATGAGCATGGACACTGTAATCTGTATGCATGGGAAAAAAATTGATATCAAACAAATTGTATTGCAACTGCAAGCATGACAAACTTAAAACCAAGACAGCAAGAGTTTTCTATTTGGAGGTTCAGTCTGTGACTATGGGAGACAAAAAACAAAGGAAAAAAACTATAAAAACAAAACATTCAATCAAGGCCATATTACTGATCAGATAAACCATTTCACAATGCCTTTTAATGTTGTGTTACTTATCAACGCTTAGCAATATCATGCTTCCTTAGTTCCTGTTTGTTGCCGCTTCTTGGTTGCATACATACCTCAGTCTACTATCACCTCCTTTGCTTTTTGGCAGTGATATCTTGGCTTTCTTGACCAATCTCTTACACTTTTTTCTGTGACTCCTGCCTATCAGAATCCTCTTTGCTTCCATATTTGGTGTTGATGAGAAATGTTCAGCAGAGGTTGTGGGGACCATTTTCTTTGCACCACTCACTGAATTATCGCTGTCAGTGCTTTCATCTGTTTCAATGAGGATATCATTTTCACATATGTCATTGTCAGTGTCACAGGTGTCTTCCTTTAACTTTCCCACTACCTTTACATCTGTCTTTTCAGTGCGCTTTGCATTCTTGATGCAGCTGTTTGATGATATGGATGCTGAACGCAACACTTCACCAGTCTCTCTCATGACTTCTCTTCGTCTCTCGCAGCCCTCTCCACTGTTGGATGTGGAGGACTTGGCTGGTGAGGTTTCATTCATCTGCTTATGGGAGCTATGTGCCTTGGACATTTTTCACTGCTTGACGTGAATGTACTGTAGACTAATCTCTGTCCAGACTGATCAGATGCGTACTCACACAGGACTGAATACACCACACCAAAACTACTGAGCTTGTGTCTCGAGCATTACACAGAAGACCGAAGACTTTCACTTCTGAATACTCAGCGAGTTTGCATCAGAACAGCATTTGATGCAGCTGAACCTTTCAGAATCCTTTTCACTTTATGGGTCTTGCTCTGCTGGCATATCATCCAACACAGTTAACGCACAGACTACCCTGACACTGTGACTGACCCTTAACAGTTTATTTTCACACTGTACTTTCATAATTTAAGGTAATGCGCCATTTTGGTTGATTCAATGTAACGATTGTTTACAGTTTTAGCCTTTTGGGAATATTGCACTATGAGAACACACATGGCATGGGAATTATGACAAAAACAAAACGAAGTTAGACATAATATCCGTCTTGCAAGTGCCCAAACCAGTTATGTATGAATCGCCATGTCTTCATAAAGTGAAGGCAAACGAGCATACGATCAGCCTTTTTCCCCACACTATTTGTGCTCCTACGTAAATGGAAAAAGATTTCATTACATCCGCCAGCAAATAAGATTATTTTTTCAGGCTTGAGCTGAAAATACAATTCAATCACTTTAATCAGCAATGTAAAGAAATGTGTGTTATGACTCGCCGAAAAAAACAAACAGCACAAGACAGCACACACACACGTACACACACACGCCGCGACACACACACACACACACACACACACACACACACACACATATATATATATATATATATATACAAATATAGATATACACACACACGCACACACACAAACACACACACACACACACACACACACACACACACACACACACACACACATACACGCACGTGCACAGAGCTCTCCTAACACGTGTACACTTACACACTCGCGCACGCACACAGGGCGTACAGAGACACACTGACACGCGCGCGCACGCACGCACGCACGCACGTACGCACGCACACACACACACACACACACACACACACACACACACACACACACACACACACATACAGAGAGAGAGAGAGAGACTGCCACTGACTGGCCGCAAGTGGGGTGGGAAAAGATCTTTCGAAGCCACGAACGTGGCGTTTAGCGTGTTGCTCAGTCCGTTGTATTTGGAAAAGCCCACAGAGACTCTGTTCGATCCGTTTTAAAGAAATCTGCGCAAAGTTTGTTTGGAAATGATGCCAGTATTCGTTTGATTTGCAAAGCATCGTGCTCTGGAGTGATGGAGTGATGGCCTAGAGGTAACGCGTCCGCCTTGGAAGCGAGACAATCTGAGCGCGCTTGTTTGAATCACGGCTTAGCCGCCGCGTGATATTTTCTTCCCCTCCACTAGACCTTGAGTGGTGGTCTGGACGCTAGTCATTCGGATGAGACGATAAACCGAGGTCCCGTGTGCAGCATGCACTTAGCGCACGTAAAAGAACACACGGCAACAAAAGGGTTGTTCCTGGCAAAATTCTGTAGAAAAGTTCACTTCGATAGGAAAAACAAATAAAACTGCACGCAGGATTTTTTTTTTTAATGGGTGGCGCTGTAGTGTAGCGACGCGCTTTCCTGGGGAGAGCAGCCCGAATTTCACACAGAGAAATCTGTTGTGATAAAAAGAAAAATAAACACAAATACCTTTCATGCTATACTTACGGTCGTTCCCTCTCACTACCTTTATTTCTTTGAGGCGATCGATGGTGTGATGGCCTTGTACCTGTTATTTTTGGTATTCTTTGACTTTTCTGAGGATATCCGATTTTTCTAGATGCAGGCCGCTCGTTGTTGCGTTACCAGCAAGTCTGTCAGCTCGCTCATTTCCCTTAACACCTGCATGTCCCGGGCAGTGTGACCATGTAAGTTTTTTAATCTGAAAGCTGCGCATTGCCTCATGCCACTCTGGGCTTCCCATTCCACTTTCAAATTTCTGTATGAGGTTCATTGAGTCGGTTAGAATCATGGCATGTTCGTTTCCAGGCATATGGATGGACGATAGCCACTGGAGAGCATGTGTCACAGCATCAGCCTCCATCGTTAGGCTGAAGGTTGTGACTTTGTAGACAACATTCTCTTCCCTAATTGTTTTTGTTTTTGTTTTGTTTTGGTGTTTTTTTCATTTTGTTTCGCAGTGAATCCCCAACAGGATTGGTCTTTGGTGACTGAGCTATCTGTGTATATGATGATGTCCTCTTCTTTACTGTTTTCTTCTATGAGTAGCTTCACTTCTGCATCAGTTTTGCCCTCTGGCCATTCCTGACAATGTCTTCCTAGAGTGGGTGAAATGTCTGTGTGGAATAGATGATTGAGGTTTTCGGGGTTTTCCTCCCATTCTTTTGTTTCTTTCAGGTCTTGCAGTCGGCATTCTAGCTGGATTGTGTCTTTTGCTTGCGCCATCCATGATCTTCCTCGTCCTAGATGTCTGTCTTTCGGTTCCATGACTGCATCATGAAGTGGGTTTTGAGGGTTTTCTAGTGCTCTGAAGTAGGTCTTAACCGTTCTAACTTGTTTCTAGCCTGCACTGAAGGAAGTTCAAGCAGGTATCACATGGTTTCCGTCAGCGTGTCTTTTGTTGTTCCAAGGATCAGCCTCATAGCTTCATTTTGAACTTTTTCTAATTTCAGGAGGCTGCTTTAAGACGGTGTTGTTAGCCCAAGTCCGTAGTCGATCACACTGAGAACGAGTGATTGATATTGCAGGAAGATGTGGCGTTGTTCGATACCTTTGGTTGCTATTGCCTCTAAGACTGAAAGACCCTTTTTGCATTTGAGAACAGTGTTTTCCGTATGTTTTCAGCATCCTGTCGAACTGTATTCCTAGGTAGCGTAGGCATTCGGTCTTCTCGATCTGAATTCCGTCGAATGACACAGGTGGTGGTGATTTGCTCGCGGTTTTGTTATTGAGGGTGCACAGCAACTTTTGGACTTTCGCTGGATTGATGGAAGATTATGTATCCTTGCACCATTGAGCGATATTGTTCAGTTGTTTCTGGACGGCTTTAGTTCTTTTTTTTTGCACCTTTCGAAGTTTTGAAGACCAGGCAATCATCCGCAAGAGTAAGCACCCAAGCTATTCCATTGTTGTTTAAGTCTGCAAGGCCTTTCGTGTAGACATTGTAGAGGACAGGAGACAGCGGAGACCCTTGTGGCAGTCCCATGGAAAGTTTAGAAGGTGCAAACATCCTGTCACCGAAGCGTAGGACGACGGTTCTTT
This sequence comes from Babylonia areolata, assembly GCF_041734735.1. Lineage (NCBI taxonomy): Eukaryota > Metazoa > Mollusca > Gastropoda > Neogastropoda > Buccinidae > Babylonia > Babylonia areolata. Next base: position 52,823,161 of record NC_134880.1, on the reverse strand, counting down.
CCTGAAGTGCTGCTGCTATCCATCTTGTCAGTGTCAAACTTACTCCATACCTTAGTAGCAGCTCCATGAGGTGCGCAAACTAATCTTAGCATCTTCAAGGTCGATTGCTACGCGCGCACACACACACACACACACACACACACACACACACACACACACACACACACACACACACACACGCTTACATATATTTAAACATAGACCCTTTTTAAGTTTATTATCATGTCTATCTGTGTCACTGATTTTGCGTGCGCAAAAACCTTTTAGGTTGTCTGACCTACTGGGTTGTGCGCGCGCGCGCGCGTGTGTGTGTGTGTGTGTGTGTGTGTGTGTGTGTGTGTGTGTGTGTCACCACCAATTAACGGCGACTTCCTCAAGTTGTGTACCCAGACTCCACTGTATCCTTTCTGATAACGGACAGTGTATATATATATATATATATATAGCTTCTGCAGATCGCTGGCAGACAAGTGTAACTGTGTGGGGCGTGTTTGGATCACGATCAGTCGATCAGGATGGCCAAGGCTGAGGGGCAGAAATCAGCACTGTGGGCAGTTGGCGTCTGCCTGCTCTGTTTGTCTGCTAACGGTTAGTGTGATTGCCTTCACACTTGGCTGTACAATATTACGTTTTCTTCTTGCTGTTGTTGTTCTTGTTGGTGTTGGTGTTGGTGTTGGCGGTGTTGGTGTTGTTGGTGGTGGTGGTTGTTGTGGTGGTGGTGGTGGTTGTGGTGGTTATCATCAGCATCGCCAACACCGTCGTCGTCGATCGTTGCCATATATAACAATGGTAATGACAATAATATCAACAGCATTTATGATCACCATTATGATTGCTAGGACGATTACTGTTATCATGATTATAACTATGGTTATCATAATCATCATCATTATATTATTGTTATCATTATCATTATCACCATCATCATCATTACTGTTGTCGTTATTGTTGTTGTTATTGTTAATATATAGGCCCCCATAATGTTCACTTTTTTTCTTTCTTTTTTTTTTCTTTTTTTTTTTTACCTTCCAATGAAATTTCTTTTCCTTCCTATTGAAATATTTTGTACTCAGTCATAAGCACAACTGACATTATAATACATCATTTGTCAAAACAAAAACAAAAACAAAAAAAAACAAAGGCTCTGAAGAACCACAACAAAGCAAACAAACAAACAGTGAATAGAGAAAAGGAAAACTACAAATATTGATATAGTCTCAAAGCATGGACATAACAAAATGAACAGAGGAAGAAACGTTGAAAACGTAATAGAAAGAAAACTGCAAACTTTGATATTTACTTTCAATCTGAGGGTCCCGGGTTCGAATCACGGTGACGGTGCCTGGTAGGTAAAGGGTGGGGATTTTTACGATCTCCCAGGTCAACATATGTGCAGACCAGCTAGTGCCTGAACCCCCTTCGTGTGTAAATGCATGCAGAAGATCAAATACGCACGTTAAAGATCCTGTAATCCATGTCAGCGTTCGGTGGGTTATGGAAACAAGAACATACCCAGCATGCACACCCCCGAAAGCGGAGTATGGCTGCCTACATGGCGGGGTAAAAACGGTCATGCACGTAAAAGCCCACTCGTGTACATGCGAGTGAACGTGGGAGTTGCAGCCCACGAACGCAGAAGAAGAAGAAGATATTGACTTCATCTGCTCATTTATGTTCACTTTTATCATTTTATTTCTCATAGTTTTTGCTCAGTGCGAATGATCAATGTGGAGAGTGTACATGCGAGTGAACGTGGGAGTTGCAGCCCACGAACGCAGAAGAAGAAGAAGAAGAAGATATTGACTTCATCTGCTCATTTATGTTCACTTTTATCATTCTATTTCTCATAGTTTTTGCTCAGTGCGAATGATCAATGTGGAGAATGTCTATCGGTTTGTTTCTATGTTTGTTTGTTCGTGTGTTGTTGTTTTTTTTAATTTCATGACCATCCGAAAAACATTTCAAAATGATTTTCTGTTAAAAGTAATTTCGGCAGTTTAGCAAAGTGTTCGTGTGTTTTTTGTGTTTTTTTATAAATTTTATGACCTTCCGAAAAATATTTCAAAATGATTTTCTGTTAAAAGTAATTTCGGCAGTTTAGCAAAGTGTTCGTGTTTTTTTTTTTGTGTTTTTTTTATAAATTTTATGACCTTCCGAAAAATATTTCAAAATGATTTTCTGTTAAAAGTAATTTCGGCAGTTTAGCAAAGTCAAAATCTTTTCACTCATGCTTTCGATTTTCGATGACAAGACCCCTGAGAGTTTGTTTATTTGGGGTTGTTTTTTGTTTGTTTTTTTTGTTTTGGTTTTTGTGGAGAAATCAGTGGATGCGTAAAATTTCTGCAAATGAGCAGGATAGTCTCAGCACCCTTGGAAGGCTGTTTCCCATTTCTTTTTACTTTTCTTTTTCTCTCTCTCTCTCTTCTTTTTTTTTTTTTTTTTTTTTTTTTTTTTTTTTTTTTTTTGGTTCCTTCCGTCATCATTTTTCTCCTTTCTGTTATCTTTTCTTTTTCTTTCTTTTTTTTCTTCTTCTCTCATCTCTTTATTCTGTGTTTTTTATTCTCTCTCTCTCTCTCTCTCTCTCTCTCTCTTTCTTCCCCTTTATTTGGTTGTTTGTTGCTGTTGTTTAACCTGTACGCTTGTTTGTTTGTTTATTTGTTAATTTATTCATCTATCAGGTCATGTCAGCCCACTCTGTGAGGTCATGGCCGAATATGGTTTGTGCACTTATCGAACTGTGCCGGACAGTTTAACATACGATAATTTCAGCCATCGGCCCAGAGACCTGTTTAATGCGTTCAATTGTCCAGAACTTCGCAGGTCGCTGAGTGCCCGCAGCACATCCGGGTTTTTTGGTCACCAGCAGATATCTGAACTGTCAACAGCGAGGTCAAGAAACAGGCATCATCATCATCATCATCATCATTATTATTATTATCATGATCATCGTCATCATTATTATCATTGTTATTATTATCATTATCATTGTTGTTGTTGTTATTATTATCGTTGTTGTTATTGTTGTTTCGTCCTCGTCGTTGTCGTCATCATGCGGGATCATGGTCGTTATCATCGTCGTCCTCGTCGTTGTTGTTGCTACTGTTGCTATTACTGATTTTTGTTCACAATATTTTCAATGTGTATTTTGCTGGCTGTCATTCTTTCTTTCTTTGTTCATGCCACCCATCTAGTAATGAGATCAGTGTAATGTATATTATGTGCACTTGACGAACTGAAGTGGACAACGCAGTATGATTTGCATGGGTATAATTATAGATTACCATCACAGGTAATGGTATGGTGTGTCCACATTAGAATCAGTAAAATACGGGTTCGGTTACTGACCCACAACACTTCTTTTGGCTGTCGGTATGAAGAGGTAGGTGAGAAAGTGAGCTAGCTGATATGATAGGAGAGGATTAGTCACCGTATATATATCTTTGTGGGCGGGGCTGGGGGGCGGTGCGTGGGGGGTGGAGGTGGGGGGGGGGGGGTCTCCGTGATTTGACCAGCAGTGACATGTTCGTCTTGTAGGTCTCTGTCACACGGCAGGCGTCTGAGAGGGTGGAGAAAATGCCCGTGATGATTATTGGGGAGGTTATTGTTGTTATTACTGACCGAATTCAATCTGTATCTGCTTCACATATTTTTATGAGCATTGTCTGGATGGCTAGTGTTATTATTGATTGAAATGATCATTTTAAGGCCCTAACAATATTAGTTTGATAATAATAATAATAATAACAACACCAACAATAATAATAATGATGATGATGGTGACGGCGGTGATGGTGATGCCGAATTCTTGACCTTGCTGTAGACAGTTTAGATATCTGCTGATGACAAAAATACCGGATGTTCTGCGGGCACTTAACGACTCGCGAGGTAATGGACAGTTTTCGCACCACGACAAGCCTCTGGGCCCATGGCTCAAATTGTCGTGTGTTATAATAATAGTCCAACGCGGTTCGTTTAATTATAAGTGCGCTCACCATATTCGGTCATGACCTCACTGGGTGGCATAACATAACTGAATAAATAAATCGTCATTTTTGAAGGCGCTAGCAATATCAGTTTACTTATGTATTATCATTGGCACTAATTGTAAGTAATATTGATATTAATTGTATGAGATTATGCATTATCATTGATACCAATTTTAAGTAATATTGATATTAATTGTATGTAAATGTTTAAACAGTGCGCTTTCACTCTCCTCGATCGTTTCTTTCTTTTCTTTTCATTTTTCCTTTAAAAAAATATATATATATTTCCCTGCTTCGTTCACTCTCCCGGAACTCAGAGAACTGGTTGGAGAGAAGGCTGGAATATATTATTCTCTGTAGATTGATTAATCAATTAAAGCGATAAGAGATGGGGATGGAGGCGACGGGAGGAGGGGGGGGGGGGGAGGGGTTGGTAGAGGCGGTAGAGTTACCGGACGCTGTGTTTCCAGTATGCTATCCCCGAGTCGTGTCACACAGCTCAACAGAACCGGGTTTTCTAAACAAGAAACTACTTTTGTTATCATCTTGTTGACCTGGAGTATTGTTGTTGTTGTTGTTATCTTTGCACGGTAGGCTCTAGCGTTTGTTTGCGTTTATTTAGTGTTTGTTTTGTTTGTTTATGAGCTTTTTTCTTCAGTATTTATTTATGCATGCAGGCATGCATGTGCATGTATGTGTGTGTGTGTGTGTGTGTGTGTGTGTGTGTTGGAGGGTGTGGGCGTGGGGATGAGCATGTTGTATTTACACAATTATTCCGTTTTAGAGAACGTCTGATACTCGATGATTAACGTGTGCTTGTTTGCATGTAATAACGTCGTTTAAGGTGTGATTCCTGCTTTTTTTTTCTTTTTTTTGTGCTTTTTTTTGTGCTTTTTTTTTTTTTTTTTTTTTTTTTTGTGTTGCTGTTGCTGCTAAAAACCAACTTTAAAAACGGAATAAAGGTTTCTCTGCCAAGGCTAAAACTTTACACTGGCTGCCGTTATTTCCGATCTGTGACAGTTTCAGCGGCGACGGTTACAAACCAGGGTGCGATCAACTGTATTCGCACACTGACCTGTCAGTTTGAGGAAAATGCGTGCGGTTTTCGGGACTCTGTCAATTGGAACCGAGAACACGGTTCTTCTGGTTGGTATTGTGTGTGTGTGTGTGTGTGTGTGTGCTGTGTGTGTGCCCCGTGTGTGTGTTTATGTGCGCGCCTACGTGCGTGCCTGCGTGTATGTGTATGTGCGTGCGTGCGTGTGTGTGTGTGTGTGCGTGTGTGGGTGCCCCGTGTGTGTTCATGTGCGCGCCTACGTGCGTGCCTGCATGTATGTGTATGTGCGTGCGTGCGTGCGTGTGTGTGTGTGTGTGCGTGTGTGGGTGCCCCGTGTGTGTTCATGTGCGCGCCTACGTGCGTGCCTGCATGTATGTGTATGTGCGTGCGTGCGTGTGTGTGTGTATGTGCGTGTGTCAGTGTGTGTGTGCATGCGTTCGTAGAGAACGGTGAAGACTGTTAGAGAAAGGGGAGAGAGTTGGGCAGAGACAATAGCTTACAGAACGCTCGATATAGAGGGAAGGGTGTAGTGAATGACTGGATGTTATGGGTGAAATGGCTGGAGCCGATCCAGGTGAGCATTTCGTAATCATCCTATAGAATGCTTTTATTTTTTTTGTTTTTTCACTGACAGTCGCATTTTTCTCTCTGTACTCATTGCAGAAATCTTCAGTCTCTTTCCCTTATCAGGACAGGAATAGTTTGGAAAAAGAAAAAGAAATCTCATTAAAGCTATTTTCGAAACGAGAAAAGACTTCTGTCCCCTAAAATATTCATGTTATGAGCAGGTGCTCGGAACTGTAAACCGCGACTATCAAGAATTCAGGCGGTATTGAGTTCACTGAGAAATACGGCGCAATAGCTTAATCGCCACCGTGCAAGGTCAGTGGTACCTGTATAGATTAGAAAATAATAATTTATTATAAAAGGTCAGGGTCGTGAACTCTTGTCTCGTTTCTGTACAGTACTTTTCATCAGCGTCCGATAACATACTGATACACTGATCACCTCTCTCTCTCTCTCTCTCTCTCTCTCTCACACACACACACACATATGTATACACAGACAGAGAGAGAGAGAAACAGACAGAGACAGAGACAGACAAGTAGACATGAAAGAGGTGCACGCACGCTCAGACGCAAAAGTGTATTGCATTTGCGCACATATAGAAACATTTTCGTGCAAGCCCTCCCAGAGAAAAAGAAGATAGGCCAACAGAGATTCTTTTCCCCTTAACTCACTCAGTACGGCCAGTCCTCTCTTCTCCTCTACACAGACACCTCGGAAGTCCAGTGGGTGTATGAATGACCCAACCTTTAGCTTCCGTCGTCAGAATTGTGGAATTCTTTGTCAACATTCACCTCTTCAGTATAAGAGCCTTCGGCTTGCAATATTTTGATGATGGTAATTGGGGTGAAACGCTGTTAACGTCGTCTCTTTCGCCGTTCGTATGGAGAGAGTTAAAACATTCTCTTTCTATCGATTGGCAATTTTTCCTTTCACCCTTTCTTTCTTTTTTTTAATTTATTAACTTGTTCATTTCTTCCCCATTTACATTCATTGCAGTATGATTCACTCGGTTTTTTTTAAAATGATTGACCCTTGGTCTGTTTGTCTCCGTGCATTTACGTTCTTCAACCTACATGTACAGTCACTGCAGCTGTTCAGAAGAGGCAGGCCAGAAAGTCACGGGCAAACAAGCTCCCTGACAATGGTATGCCTGTCCTTGTCTGCCCCAACTGTCAGCGAACATTTCGTGCGCAGATTGGACTATTCAGCCATCTGCGCATTCACAGATAGATTCATGAGCATCCTCCCCCCCAACCCACCACCACCCTCCCCCCATCCCCCAGCTGGATGACAACGATGGTCATCATCGATCTCGATGGACACACACACACACACACACACAGTCAATTAGTTTTTGGTGGTTGTTTTTTTTGTTTTTTGGTTTTGTTTTTTTATTGAGGCACTATTAATAGACAACCATGTACATGCTTCCTCTTACCTCCAACCCTCCAGTTCTTTTGATACAAATGAATACACACATAACAAAAAAATATGTCTAACAGACTGTCACAGACATACCCCCCCCCCACCCATTCGCCTCTTCCACCCCCACTCCCAATTCTCCAGTTGATGCGATACAAATGAATGTGCACGTAAAGCGCTCTCGGGTGACCTTGACTTCTGATGATAATGATGATGAAAGACATCACTGGTGTGACCATTACTTTATCTCATTGACCTGGATCAGTACATGGAGGTACCACTAAGTGGACACAGCACCTGCGTGATCAGACGCTTGAGATCTCGTGACCCAGATTCAGACGATGCGTGATTTTTTGTTGTTAGTGTGGTTTTTTCCCCTGTCCATTACTCGTTAAACTATGGACTGACTGCTTGTCATTTATACAAGACAATAACCTAATGGGACATAACGTTCACATGAACTAACCCATAGCAATGAGTTCTCCCAGGCAAACGTATGTACACAATTCCGCCGACTTTGATATGGAAGCAAATATAATCTAATAACAGTACCTGGAACTGTACTGTGCAATCACACCCTCTTCATTAAAACTCTCTCCATACGAACGGCGAAAGAGACGACATTAACAGCGTTTCACCCCAGTTACCATCATCAAAATATTGCAAGCGGAGGGCTCTTATACTGAAGAGGTGAATGTTGACAAATAATACCACAATTCTGACGACGGAAGCTAAAGGTTGGGTCATTCAGACACCCACTGGACATCCGAGGGGTCTGTGTAGAGGAGAAGAGAGGACTGGCCGTACTGAGTGAGTTAAAAGCAAGCTACCAGATCTCACACGGATATCTCCTCGTCACTTGAAATGGAAAGACGTGAAACTGAAGACTTGAATGGAGAGAACTCAGCTATAACAGAAAAATAACAGGCTGAAATACGCCCAGTTTATGCGAAAAATATTGATGTGTGGGCGATCTCCCTCAACCATTTTACGTTAGCACTCAGTTTTACTGACAAATAATACTAAAATTAACCACTAAGTTTTACTGAAAATTATTACCAAAATCAATGAATATTTAAGCCTTAATTAAAAGCAATATTTCAAGTGACTCTGATACCTGGTGGTTTAAATTTGATTCAGGATACTACCAGCGCTACGAGTATGTGGAAGGGACCGCCACAGACCTGGTGTCTCCCCCGCTGTGTAACAGCGCCATTGACGTGCACTTTTCCTGCGTCATCTTCACCAGCAATGCCACGACAGACGTTACCGCCGAGCTGCACGTGCTGACTGAGTGTGACGACAACACAGAGAGCGTTCCGCACGTGGTGACCGCCAGCAAAGAGTTGTCGTCAGCGTGGAAAAACGTCAGCCTGACTCTACCGTCTTGCCCATCAGGACAAACGCTACACGTAGGTAGATGATGATGATGATGGTGGTGGTGATTATGGTGATGATGATGTTGATGCTGACCAGTTGATAACAGCAACAATATATGTTAGTTTCCATGTTGCATAGTCTCTGGTTTGATCATCAGCTGACCAGAAAATGTGACATTACTCTCCATCTCTTTCTTTTTCCCAGTATGTCTGTCTCACCCTTCCCCACCCCACACCCCCTCCTCCTTTCTGTCCTGCCCCTTCTAGAAACCATTGCTTCTGTTTGTGCTTCATAAGCAGGCCTATATTCTCTTGCTGGAAGATGAAACCCTCAAGTCAGAATGAATCAGGTTCTGTCCATTTGCTTGCAACTGTGATTTTTTCCTGTGGAAACTGCTCTGTGTCTGTCTGTCTTTCTGTTGGTTTTTTTTTGTTTGTTTTTTGTTGTTGTTGTTGTTGTTGTTTTTTGTTTTGTTTTTTGTTGTTGTTTTTTATGTTTGTCGTCCACTCATTCATCTCCATGTTTGTTTTGGTGGTCAAGTTTATTTTTCATTCAGGTGGTGTTTCGTGCATGGTATGCTTTGCCAGATTCTTTGATACTGCTGGACAACGTACACATGGAGATAAGTGAGTTCTTCTTCTTCTTCTCACTAGCTTATTGTCTACTCACAACATGGTAATTTGGACACATACACATTCATTCATTTCATCACACACGTTCACATCATACAATGGGTGTGGAGATTTGGTCCAGACGGACTTTTGGAGGAGGGGATGTTTTAAAGAAAAACAGTTTCAGTTTCTTTCTCACTGAGGCGTCACTGCGTTCGGGAAAATCCATACATGCTACACACACATCTGCTAGGCAGATGCCTGTCCAGCAGCATTACTCAACGCACCAGTCAGGCCATGAGTGCATGAATATACAATTATCTCTGTACCTAACAGAGTAAGTTATTTTTTCTTCTGCAGAATTTTGCCAGAGGACAACCTTTTTCTTGACATGGGTTCTTTTTCAGTGCGCCAAGTGCTTACTGCGTTCGGGATACATGTTTATCATCTTGATCAAAATGACTAGATATGAAGTTGGATTTGACGGGCGCCATAGCCGAATGGTTAAAGCGTTGGACTTTCAATCTGAGGGTCCCGTGTTCGAATCACGGTGACGGCGCCTGGTGGGTAAATGGTGGAGATTTTTACGATCTCCCAGGTCAACATATGTGCAGACCTGCCAGTGCCTGAACCCCCTTCGTGTGTATACGCAAGATTAAGATCAAATACGCACGTTAAAGATCCTGTAATCCATGTCAGCGTTTGGTGAGTTATGGAAACAAGAACATACCCAGCATGCACACCCCAGAAAGTGGAGTATGGCTGCCTACATGGCGGGGTAAAAACGGTCATACACGTAAAAAGCCCACTCGCGAAAATACGAGTGAACGTGGGAGTTGAAGCCCATGAACGCAGAAGAAGAAGAAGAAGTTGGATTTTCCAGTCTATCTCTTCTTCCGCATTCGTGGGCTGTAACTCTCACGTTCACTCGTATGTACACGAGTGGGCTTTTACGTGTATGACCGTTTTTACACCCGCCATATAGGCAGCCATACTCCGCTTTCGGGGGGGGGGGGTATTTTCCAGTCAAACATGGGAGACAGGGCGACACCAGGATTCGATCCCAGACCCTCGTGGACACTGTATTGGCAGACAAGTGTTTTAACCCTATTGCCACACTCAGGAAAAAGTATAACAAGCTAATGGTGAGCTGTGTTCATGAACACAGTGACGTTGTATTTCAAAAATGGTTATTCTGTATGATTATGTCCTTCAATATGTGATAGGAATAAAAATCTGTTTGTACTGTTTTTAAAGCTCATAGGCATGCTTTGTAAGTGCGTGTTTTACGTTTTATATCACCCCAACCCCCCAGTTAGGGCTTTATCAAGGTCTGGAAGTAATGATCTGGCTTCTGTCATGTATGAATTGGACCAATAGGGCTACTGCAAGTGTGTTTGGTGTTCTGTTGAATGAAAAAAATCAATGGATGGCTTAGTACTGTAAAATGCTTTTGTTTAATTCCACGTTAGAGTACGTATTTTTTTCAGCATGCAGCCATCATACATTTTGTCAACCATCACACACACACACACACACACACACACACACACACGCAACCACCACCACCACCGAATGTTTTCCTTACCCTCCTTCTTTCCCCATACTTATGTTGATGCAAATAACGCAGTCGTATAAGTTCATCAGACATACCATTAAAAAAGGTGGAAAGGACAAAAATGTCAATTATATTTCATGTGACTGTACTCTGTGTCTGTGTGTATGTGTATGTGTGTGTGTGTGTGTGTGTGGACAGATTCCAAACAGCCTGGGGAGCAGTGTATCCATACATTGTCATGTCTTTTTGGAGACAACACGTGTGGGTTTCTGGATTCCATGAACTGGAGACTAGAAAACAGCTCCTCTGGTATGCTTCTACACGCCTTTCTGTCTCTGTGACTCTGTCTGTCTAAATGTCTGTCTATGTGTCTGTTACATGTGACAGACATAAACGCACACACACACACACACACACACACACACACGCGCGCGCGCGCACGCACACGCGCGTACACACACACACGCAACCACGCACGCACACACACACACACACACACACACACACGCACACACTGACTGAAACCATTTATTGTCAGATTAACTGTTTGTTGTACTGACAAAACACGCACACACACACACACACACACACACACACAGAGCTGCAATCACCATCTACACAACCGCCAGGATTGACATCTTAATCTTATAACAGGCTTACAGCTTAGTACTTACTTTTTTTCTCTTTTTTAAAGGGAAGACACAAGTGTCATACATTGTTGTTGGAAAGACTTAGAGTCACTATTAATGTCATTCAGTACGAACAGTCAACAAACAGCATATGTTCTCTTTAAACATAAACTAAACTCAAAGAGCAAAAATAATATGCATTACCGTATTAACAGTCAACACCTGAAACATGACCTTCTTCAGAAAACCAAACCAAAACAGTCAAATATTCACCAATAATGACACGCTATAACATCTTCTCCTTTTAACAAACCAAACCCACAGAGTGAAATATGCAGCAATGATGACACACTCTAAGTGTTCTGCTTTTACAAACCAAACACACAGAGTAAGATATGCATCAATAATCACATACAGGTGTTTTTTTTACCCGCTGATTCAGGATACTACCAGCGCTACAAGTACGTGGAAGGGACCGCCACAGACCTGGTGTCTCCACCGCTGTGTAACAGCGCCATTGACGTGCACTTTTCCTGCGTCATCTTCACCAGCAATGCCACGACAGGCGTTCCCGCCGAGCTGCACGTGCTGACTGAGTGTGATGACAACACAGAGAGCGTTCCGCACGTGATAACTGCCAGCAAAGAGTTGTCGTCAGCGTGGAAAAACGTCAGCCTGACTCTTCAGGCTTGTCCTTCGGAACAGAACCCAAGCGTGCGTTTGTTTTTGTTTGGTTATCTGTTCCGCGTCTAATCATTTGGCTGTTCTGTTTAATTTTTCAATGCCTATTGTCATATATTATTTATTATCTTTCCTGGTGGCTCAGCTTACAGTTTCGAAATATTTTTTTGAAGTGGTTTCCTTGTGTCAGAGCATATGTCTAGGGAGTGAGTGTCCCATGATTATGCAAACCCCGCATGGACCGTCGCCCACACACACCCAGCCATCTCCGCTATGACAATAACAATGACAAAGATTTTAATGTTCATTCAGTGTCACAACACCCTTCAGACAAGGGGGTGATAAAAAAAACAAGAAATACTTGTGAACACATCTCAAATAATTTGCATGGTCACTGCAAACACAGAAACACCTCTTCCACTCTCTTCACTGGCTGCCTGTTTCAAGAAGAATTGAATACAAGCTTTCTGCTCTGACGTTTTCTGCCCTCTCAAGCTCTGGCCCGGCCCCGCTACCTCAAAGACCTCCTTGAAGTGTACATTCCAACTCGTTACCTTCGTTCTAGTTCTGATACTAGACATTTCAAATCCCTGCTGTATAGAAAAGGCAACAGCGTCATTGTGGAACAAACTGCCTGCCATTTTGTCGGCTGATTTCTTTTAAACCTACTAAATGTAAAGCCTTTTGGGCTGTATTTCAGACGGAAAAACGCACTGTACAGATGTCCATAATCATATTATTATTGCTGATTGCATATGCGTACATGTAGGACATTTTTGTGTTTTTTTTAATTTTTTATTGTTCTTGGTTATTTGCTTTTGTTTTGGGGTGGGTCTTTTTTTTTTCTTTTTTTTTGGAGGAGGGGTTGGGTGGGGGTGGGGGGGGGTCAAAGGATGTGGGTCTTTATTTATTTGCCGACTTGCTTACTTGCTGACTGACGACTTTCTGAACAGGCCAAATTACATAGCTTTCTTTTCAGGGAAAAAAACCCCAACAAATTTGACATGTGTCTGTCCCCAACAGGTGGTGTTTCGCGCAGTGTTAGCTTTGCCAGGCTCTGTGATCAAGCTGGACAAGATACTTCTTCAAACCAGTGAGTTGTGAGCACGCACGCACGCACGCACGCGCGCGCACACACACACACACACACACACACACACACACACACACACACATATATATATATATATATATATATTTACACACACACGCAGCACATGTGCATACACAACCACATACGCCTGCACGCACACACATGTACGCAACCACGTATACGCACATCCAAGTCTGCTCTATCACAAACACACTCTCTCTCTCTTTCACACACACACACACACACACACACACACACACACACACACAGACACACACACGCACGCACGCACGCACGCACACGTTTGTATCTTCATCTGAATGACACCATTTCTGACGCCAAAAGTTGGGTTCAAACAGGTCGTCCAGTAGCCCGTTTTGTCTAACATCTACTTTTCCCACTTCTTCTTCAGCTGATAAGTGGATATTGGATTTGTTACTTTTGATTTGAACGTGGTCATTGAAGTCAGATCAATGTGAGAAAAAAATCAACAACGATCCCACGTTTCTTTTGCAGGAGACGCCTCTACCACGATGACTGAGCCTACCACAACAGCAAAACTCAGTACGCCCCATACCGACACAACACGTGAGATGTCTACACGTCACAGCATGACCAGAACGTCATCACCACGTCATCCGTCGACGACAAGCCCAAACACCAGAGCTTCTCTGACATCAGTGTCCACTCGTCCAGAGATGACGTCAATACCTCCAGACGTCCATGTGTCCACGCAGTCTTCTGCAGCCGAAATGTCAACGCAGACTGAAGCCGTTTCAACCCACCATCTAAAATCCACGGTGGTGACGCAGAAGAGATCACCATCAGCAGCAGCCGTGCTATCCACGTCAGCACGACCACCACCTTCGTCTTCGTCTGTGCAGTCATCAGTCAGTGCCCGGCACCGCCCTCATGCAACATCCCCCCCACAGCCTGCTTCCACAGCCCCACAGCATCCTTCCACAGCCCCACTTCCTGCTTCCACAGCCCCACTTCCTGCTTCCACACCGCAGGCATCCAGGTCTTCCTCCTCTCTTCCTGCTTCCACACCGCAGGCATCCAGGTCTTCCTCCTCTCCTCCCTCGGTGGGCTCGCGGACTGGTGGCAGTGACGACAAGGAACGTCTGATCATTGGAGTGGTTCTTGGGGTCTGCACCGCCGTCTTTGTGGTGGCGGTGATTGTTCTGGTCTTTCGTCGAATGCGGTACCTGGCCAGACAGGAGGACAAGAAGATTATGATCAAAATGAATCAGCGCTTTGCCAATCCTGAACAACCATTGTATTAGCTTTCTTGTTTCTTTTAAGGCTCGTTGTAAGTGAGGCAGTATAATTATATTTTGTAATGTTGATGCTTGTTATTTGTAAGGCGATACCACTCTGTACTGTTCACGCTTGATTTTTAACTGTAAGGCAATGTTCTGGAATGTTGGTGCTTGTTTAATGGCAAGGCAGTATTCTCGACTTACGTTTTCTTTTTCTACGGTTGTATTTTTAGGTTGCAGTCAAAGAATAAAATAAAATAAAACAATTAAAAAAAAATAATAATAAAAAACAACACCAGAAACCATCTAACCTCTGTAGCCCCTTTTATTTGTTCATTTTTATTTGCTTGTTTGTATATTTGTTGTTTGATATTCCTTTTTTTTCTTTTTTTTGGGGGGGTTGGGGGGTGGGGGCGGGTTAGGACCGGGCTAAATGTCTGCACACACTGTAAATAATGATGAAAGTACGTTGATGCCAAACGTTGTTTAATTGTATATGGTGTTTGATGTTTCCTGTTCATGAAACTACCACTGTGTAATTATAATTATTGTAAATTGTGAACAGAAACCATATGTAAGTGTCTGAACATGTCGAGCTGCATGATTATGTCAGCTGTTTTTCATGCTTATATAACTGTACATATTGTAAATTTATATAATTCGTGAGTGTCTACGAATGTTGAATTCAATGTCATACTTTTTAAAGATTTTTTTTTAATGTGTAACTGTATATACTGTAAATGTTTAAAAACAAATGTACAAATGATGTGGATCAGTTTCGCGTCTATTCAGCCAGACCCCAAAACCGGAGGTTGAAGTTTCGAGGGGTATTCTTAACAATACATACATGTGATGCATATGATCCCAATGTAATGTCGCTAGTTAAAATACACATGTTTTAATTCAGTACCACAACCATTTTTGCAGATCATCCTTATCAGTAAAACCATACTTTCTCTTCTTTCCTGTTCTCGACTATGGCAATTGTGCCATCATTCGTCTTCAGACTTCTATTCTTTAAATTCGAACGTGGAGCCTACAGGAACAGGATATCGGATATCATTATCATGGTAACGCTTTGAAGTGTTACGTCATTGACGCGGCCAGATCTGCCATGACACCACAAAGACCTTCTCAACCCAACGCATGGTAATAATAACCGTTCGTGATCACGGTGCATGTTGACGCGTACTGTGTGGGCATGAAGAAGGTCGAATCAAATTACAGTACTTCGTTTGAAACTGTTGATGAGTGCACCTGAAAAACGGCACATGCCAAGCTGGGAAACAATCAGTTCGAATGTAACCTTGAATGCGAAGGTCAGCGCCTTCAGTGCTCACTGCAGTGACGGGCCAACAGGTATCACGTAAATTACAACTAACGTTTGTGACCGTTTATCTGTTTTAAACGCTTCGTGTATATGTGTGTTGAAGTGTTCGCAGACATCTCCGCGTGTGATTTTGTTATCATTGTGATTGCTTGACCCCGAAATCTGAAGTGCAAACGCTTTGGTGGGCTGGTCGTTTTTTGTTGTTTTTTTTGTTTGTTTGTTGTTGTTTTTTTGTTTCTTTGTTTGTTTGTTTTTTTTGTTTGTTTTTGTTTTTTGGGTTTTTTTTTAGCTTTCTTGTCCCTGATAAAGCGACTGTATCAAATAAAAACCATCATAGTTGATTACTAAAACATGCAACCCCCAGTACCTCTGGCTATGGTGATCTTTAGGATGAAGGACACACACACACAAAAAGATGTTAGTACAGCATACAGTGTGGCGTACATGGATTATTCCGCACACTGACGCATCCTTGAGAATGAAACTTTAAACACCGTAAAGAACGTGTGGGCGTTGTTTGCATCATGGGAGGGGATGAGCGGTCGAACTCTCATGCCCTGCAACGTGTCAAGTTCTCTGCTGCCAGGTGGCCATTACCATCTCGTTTCAGGGCGTGGTCAAGATTTGTATGAACGAGCAACATGAGCGCTGAGTGTATTCTGCACACAAGACCTCAGTATCTCTAGTACCCAGACACTATTAAAGTTATACTGGAGGGGACAGTTAAAATCCCCGGCTGGTGCGGGATTCGAACGCGTCAGTGGACATTGGCTTCCCAGTCAGGCGCGTAGGCTACGTGTGTGTGTGCGTGTGCGTGCGTGTGTATGTGTGTGTGTGTGGTGTGTGTGTGTGTGTGTGTGAGCGGGCGTGTGTGTGCGTGCGTGTTTGTGTGTGTATGTGTGTGTGCGTGCATGCGTGTGTGTGTATGTGTTTGTGTGTGTGTGCGTGTGTTTGTGTGTGTGTGCGCGCGTGTATATATGTGTGAGTGCGTGTGTGTGTGTGTGAGGTGTGTGTTATGTGTCGTGTGTGTGTGTGTGTGTGGATGCCAGTGGGTGTGCGTGCGTACGTAATGTGTGTGTGTGTGTGTGTGTTTCAGCGCGATTCGTTGTTCAGGCTGTAATCATGTCTTCGAATTGACAGCCATGATGATAATTCTGTATTCATGTGCATGTACATTTTTTTTGGTCTGATACTTATGTTGTACAAACTGATAATAGACTGGTTAAAATATCAGTGTATGCTGCTTTTGTTAAACTGAAGTGTGCGTGCGTGTGTGTGAGAGAGAGAAAGTGTGTGTGTGTGTGTGTGTGAGCGCGCGCGCGCGCGGTTGTATGTACGCATGTGTTTCTGTGTGTGTGTGTGTGTGTGTCAGTGTGTGTGTGCGTGTGTGAGGACGCGTGCGTTCGTTACTCTAGTTTGTGTATAAATGGAAAGCATACCAGATGGAAAGAAAAAACAACAACAAACAAACAAATAAACAAAACAAAATTGAAAGCCCGACAGATTGGCAGACAGAAAAAAACAACATAAATGAATAAAAAATAGAGACGAGGCATGCGGAAAGAAGACGCGCGCGCACACACATACGCGCGCGAGCGCACGCACGAACACACACACACACACACACAGAGGCCGGGGTTCATGACATATAATTTTTTTCATCCATAAATACTTTCTTTACAATCCGCACCTTCAACTATTTACAAGTCAGTTAAAAGGGCTAAGGGGCATCTAATGCATGATTCCTTTTGCTTATAGTTCAGATCCTGTTATATTTCTTGGTAGCATTTTATATATTTCCTGGGATAGTCCTGTCAAGACTTGCTTGAAAATCCTCGAATTCAACAAAACTCAGTATCCTTCTTTATATTTATGGGAACGATGATGAATGGTTAGGAAAGGAAGTTAATAGTCTATATTTTCAGGCCTTTCAACAATGCCTATAATCAACAGACTAATGGGCGCAAAATGTCATTTTATCACGCGCCAAATACTTCATAAGTCTGGAACTGAAAACATCCAGATTTAATGCTCAGCACCCGTATTCAGCAGAAGACAAGAGGTAAGAGTGGTGGAAAGTTCCTGTAATTCAGAACCGTTGAGATTCAGAAGCGCGCTAGTGTTACCACACCAACAATATCTTTTTTTTGTCACCGGTATGAACGGATTACATACTGAGAATAAGAGACTTAGAAATGAGAAACGCGAAGATCTTTTTTTTTTTTTTTTTTACATATCAATAGGTGTTAACACTGTCAAGTGGATTTTCCTTTCTTTGGCATCGGTTGTTTTCTTCTCCCTTTGTTCATGGTCTTTCTTTCTTTCTTTCTTTCTTCGTTCGTGGGCTGCAACTCCCACGTTCACTCGTATATACACGAGTGGGCTTTTAGGTGTATGGCCGTTTTTACACCCGCCACGTAGGCAGCCATACTCCGCCTTCGGGGGTGTTCATGGTCTTTAAAAAAGCCGACATTGAAGAATTTTCTTTTCTGACAGTGTTCTTTGGGGTGATGATTAAAGAAATGTTTGCTGGCTTGATTAATAAATCCATATCATTTTCCACGCTCAGCCTTTCTGTTTCATCTTGGAGATCAGTCTTCCTTGGATGACAAGCTAGATTTTCAATAACAATACACTAATCAGGCTTGCTGTGGAGACTGCCTGCTCACAAAACTAACACCCAAGGAATGTAATGATAACGCAGATAAAATATGACATCCGTGGGAGGGGTTGAGGGTTAACATGAAACACAAT
This sequence comes from Babylonia areolata, assembly GCF_041734735.1. NCBI lineage: Eukaryota > Metazoa > Mollusca > Gastropoda > Neogastropoda > Buccinidae > Babylonia > Babylonia areolata. The sequence goes on along the minus strand of NC_134880.1, from coordinate 52,804,831 downwards.
CCAAATGGACTATTAATTAAGAGATGACTGGAAGTGAACAAATCACATCCATAGTGCACAGAATATACATGCATGCACACGCGCCCAGGTGTATCCACACACACACACACACACACACACACTACATACACATTCACCTCACACCACATCACACACACACAAACAGTATGGCCAAATATCTGTAATCCTGAAGCTGACCAGAATACTCTGAAGTCACAGTCTTCAGTGTCTCAGAAACAGACCGTGTTTCCAGCTCCCTCATTCACCACACTATGTCCTCTTCAGTTTTCCTTCTTCTCCGTGACAACAAAAAACGGTGTAGAGAAAACCTATGGATATGTTGAAAGTCAGACAAAATGTCTTTCTCCAGAAATGGTGATGCAGTTCTGATACCCAGTCTTTGAAACGGTTTTTGTTGTTGCTGTTGCTGTTGTTGATTTATAAACTCAGTGAAAATTTTGTGTGATCTCCCTGAAGCCTGTGAGACCGAAAACCAGACATATCACAAACCAACATGGTAAACATCACTGATCGATCATCTGAACTAGTATCAAAATCGATTGATCAGACCGGTCGGTGGTAAAATCAGTGATCGAATGATAAGACTGGCTGCAAAAAAAAAATATGAATCAATCATCGTTTCCCAGCTGTAAACTTGTGATATGAATTTCCACACTGTTCTGTGTACACTCTCCAAAGCTGTCAGAACGACGGCAATTTCGGTGTGTGGCCACGCACGTGCATTCACTCACCGTGCAGTTGTTGGGTTTTTTTTCACTTAGTGTCAGAGTTGAGAATGACAAGAACAATTTCACTGTTCTGCCAGGAACTGTCCTATTCACTTTGATTGGGTCTACCAGTAACAGATGAGGGTGGTGGTGGTGGTGGTGGTGGTGGAGGGATGGGAAAGACGGGGGGATAAATGGTGCTGACCGAATCAACGGAGGGTGACATATCTGACAACAGGACAAGAACAAATAATGGGGAGGGAGGACATGATAATCAAAACAGTAAAGCATAAAGTCATCTTTGAGGTTAGTGACATGACATCAGAACCGTGGAGAAAATCGATCAGCGCAATGACAACAATCTGATGACCTGCCACAACATTGATAAATGTATCACACCTTACCCAAGATCACATTGACTGTCACTGACAACATTTGTTTGGGGTTGTTGTTTTTTTACAGGACCAACATATCTTTTAACGAAAAAAGAAGACAGTTGGATTATTTTAACGCAAACAAATAACAGGAAATTCTTATAAATCTTTTACACAGTAAAGCTTATCATCAGAAAATGACGAGGACAAAATTCCATTCTGTACACCAAACGAAAGAGAGAGTCAGAGAGGGGAAGGAGAAACAGAAACAGATAGACAGACACAGAGAGAGAGAGAGAGAGAGAGAGAGAACAAGAACAAGAACAAAACTTTAATCTCCAGGCCTCCGGCCCCTAGAAAGAGGTCAAAAGTACACAATATGGTGATCACTCAGCCACAACAAAATGTAAAATACATACTAACTTAAACCTGTAGAACAAAAGTGCTTCTTGTGCATAGTAAATTAATTCTAACTTTCATCATTGTTGTCACATAATTCCTGTCGTATCTTCAGGGCATTAAATATATAAATGCAGAGTTTACGAATACCGTAAACAGAACCATGCTTCAGCAAGTGAACATACGATTGACCTTCAGAGTCCAGGTGTTTTTGCTGCAGGAGAGAGAGAGAGAGAGAGAGAGAGAGAGAGAGAGAGAGAGAGAGATCAAATTAATTTGACTGGTAATGTTTCTCTTTTTTTTTTTTAAATAAACCAGCAAACCTGAAAACACAACAAGAAAAGAGTGTGTGGATGGATGTGTGTAGGAATGCAAAACGTGCGCGTGCATGCCCGATCCTCTTCACAGAAGAAACAAAGAAAATTGCTGATATCAATTACATTATTACTCTAAGATTAATCGGTAGTGATGTGTACGCTGCTCTCCGTCATATATGGTCCATTCGTCCATTATATTACAGGAAGCCTACCAAAAAAATCAAACAACCAACCAACCAGACCCGACAACGGCATTGTCATCACTACAGGATAAGACCAACCCATGCACTCAACTCCTCTTTTATGTATTTGTATTTCTTTTTTATCACAACAGATTTCTCTGTGTGAAATTCGGGCTGCTCTCCCCAGGGAGAGCGCGTCGCTACACTACAGCGCCACCAATTTTTTTGGTATTTTTTCCTGCGTGCAGTTTTACTTGTTTTTCCTATCGCAGTGGATTTTTCTACAGAATTTTGCCAGGAACAACCCTTTTGTTGCCGTGGGTTCTTTTACGTGCGCTAAGTGCATGCTGCACACGGGACCTCGGTTTATCGTCTCATCCGAAAGACTAGCGTCCAGACAACCACTCAAGGTCTAGTGGAGGGGGAGAAAATATCGGCGGCTGAGCCGTGATTCGAACCAGCGCGCTCAGATTGTCTCGCTTCCTAGGCGGACGCGTTACCTCTAGGCCATCACTCCACATGTCTTACAGGAGTTGTATCGCCTGGAGCTGGTCCACAACTTGGGAGGAAATTGTGACATCACGTGGACAAACAAATGGTTTTGTGTTATTTACCTTCAAGTTCAAGAATACGCCATCACCAAATGCACAGAGACTTGGGAAGGTGGTACGTTTTGACCAATATATGACTATGCTGCCGTATATTGCTTTGATATTTCTTCTGAATCTGGTTTAAAGCTAGAACCAATGAGTCCTTTCACGTTTGTTCGTTTTAGTTGTTCCCCCATGACCAAATGTATGAAGAAAAACATAAACAAAAACAGTTAACCTGTAATTCACTATCATTCTTTTCGTTCGTGTTCTCAAAAACCTGTTCTCTTCCTGATGTCTCGTTTTCCGAGTAAGTGAAACATTTGAATCCTCAAAATTTTTGGTGCTTTTTTTTTCTTACTAGAGCAAACAAGATTTTTGTTAACATTCGGCTGTATATCAACAGAAGTAGGTAATATCCCCTATCTGAAAGAAGAAAAAGAAAGAAAGAAAAGAGAAAGTATGAAATAAAAACAAAACTTTAAAGTCTGCACAAATCCCAGCCAAAATATTCTTAGATGTCAGCATTTCCTCTCCAACAATAACAACAAAAATCCATGAAATGTTCACAGGGCTTTTTCAGTATTACAAAACGCACGACACAACCTACGATACTTCGTTGCTTCTTGGTGTATTACTATAAAGTTTCTTTTTCTTTTGCTTATTAATGTTTTCCGTTGTAATGAGAATCGGGATAACTGATAAACAACAAATCCACTGTTTTTTGAATAGACGTCTTGTTTGAACGCGATGATAAACTTGGTGTCTTACTGTAAAGTTTCTTTTTTCTGTTTCTTATTGATGCTTTGTATTGTTGTAATGAGAATCAGGATGACTGATCAACACCAAATCTAATTTCTCTTGGAAAGAAGTCATATTTGAAAGCTAGTAAAAAAAAAAAAAACCCACGGTTTTCACGAAAAAATAACATCAAAAACAAACAAACAAAAAAATTTTCAAATTAAGAAAGTTGCAGTATCATCACAACAATAATAATCAGATGTCATGGAAAAGGCTGAAAGTCGAATATATATATATATATATATATATATATATATATATATATATATATATATATATATATATATATATATATATATATATTCAAATATTCTTAACGATTTCTTGTTGTAGGATCACGAAATTCAAGACCAGCTGTTATTCCTTTCGAGCCATTATGGATTTTCCACACGCTCTTGTATCACCAGGGATCGACAGTATTATTACCACAGCTCAATATACTAAACAACAAAAGTAAGACACCAGAGCCACAAACCTTGGGCAACAGTGCAGTGATAACACACAGCTGTGGGAACTGGTGTCTATGGGGTTCTACACCCAAATAAAAAGATACAGGCAGAGGGCTGGGGATAAATGTACACATACTTCTGGGTATTTCTATCATCTGAATTTTGACACACTCGTGAAATGTAGGCTACATCTGTGGACATTTCACTGAAGACATAGAATGCAGACATCCAGGTCTGTGTGAACATTAAGTCAAACCTCAAGAGGTTTAGAACTGACTCCAGACGCAAGCTCTAAATTCTTACACTTTTTTCTGGTAACACAACTCTTCAATGTGAACAATTTGCAAACACAGTCATAGTTGTGAGAACAAAGAACTGGACTGAAGGAATGTAAAGCCAAGATAACAACAAAGAAGTACGCGCAGAGAGAACCAAAAATCGTAAGTTAACGTAGATTAAAGCCGCATAATTGTAAACAATAACAAATGAATCGCAGAAATTACAACTAGTGGAAATGCAAACTGAAAAGAATCATCGGAAAACACAGCTGCCGACAACAACAAGAAAGAAGAAGAACAAAAACAAAACAAAAAACCCAGAAAAGGTGGAGCTGTGACAATGTCCATCAGATCCCCCCCCCCCAGCTCATGAATGGAGAGCTTCAAAGAGACAGGCCGTCTGTCTGTCGGCTTGGCAGGGTCGCCTCTACAGGGTGTCCTCGGGGTCATAGTAGTAAGGGCCGTAGGCCTCGTTCAGCGACAGCTGGCGCTGGGCAGGCATGCCCAGGTAGGGGGGTTTGGGTATCCGCTGTTCCCCCATTACCTCGGACACCAGGTCGTCCACCTGGTCAGGGTCCAGCTGAGAGAGGTACTCGTCCAACAGCTCGTCCTCCACTGCCACACGACACACAGGTGTTTTTGTTAAAAGCTAAACGTTAAACGTCAAACAGCCTTTTACGGACATCGGAGCAGTGGATTCACATATGATATCCACTGTGTCTAGGACTCGGCATTGGAAGTCTATTGGAGGGGAGAAAATTCTGGCAAGTGTGGGATTCCATCCTCTGCGCTCTGATTCCCTCGCTTTCTTGGCGAACGTGTTACCACAAGGCCAGCACACCACTTGCATCAACCCACAGCGAGCTGTGAAAAACTGTATTGCACAGACTTCCACGACGCTCTCTCTCTCTCTCTCTCTCTCTCTGTTCGTTCTTTAGTTTAACGTCTTTTCACTGTAAGTGATATTAGACGAGGGAAGGAAAAAAATCGAGTGGGAGGAGGGGGAGGGGTTGGCGGGGGGAATTACTGTGTACGCATACGAGTAAGTGAAAGTGTGTGTGTGTGTGTGTGTGTGTGTGTGTGTGTGTGTGTGTGTGTGTGTGTGTGTGAAAATTATTGATTTAAGTTTTGTTTAAAAAAAACACAAAAAAAACACATAACAATATAACATATTTCCAATGAAAAACTAACAACTATAACAGCGAACCAACTGGACTATTTAACAAGGAGTTGAAAAAGTCATACATTTGCAATTGACTGCTGAAGATCGTCAACACTGAAGGTGGTATATGATCGGCTGTTATGTGAGCACCACAGATGCAAGAAACATTACTGACATATTTTGTCCTAAAACAATTCATTTTCCATCTGCAGATTAGAGAAATGATTTGCCTCTGTGTGTGTGTGTGTGTGTGTGTGTGTGTGTGTGTGTGTGTGTGTGTTTGTGTTTGTGTGTGCTTTGATGTGTATTTAAAACGGTAATTCAGCTACGTTATGTGGGTGAAGGTTTCTGTAACCATAGTCCGATGTTGTGCTGGCTAACACTTATGAATTTCAGAATTTTTTCAGAATTCAGAACTTTTCAGAATCAATTTTAATGTCAATTAAACCTGAACAAGGTTTATAAGACACGCATGCAAAGTTACATGAAACCACGCACACACAAAAAAAGCAAAACAAAAATAGATAAATACTGAACAAGACATTGAATCACTCTTGCACGCTATGGTGTTTTTGACAGCAGTTACTGACAAATTTCCCAAACAGTCCCACAAGTTTGTCTTCCAGTATTAGCTGACTGGGTTTAATAATATTTGGAATGTAATTTTGAATTTTTTGTATGAATTCTATTCTAATTTCTTTGTATAATTCGCAGTCATCTAAGAAATGAAATTCATCCTCTATTGTTTGACATTGTAAATATAGTCTCCTTTCTTTTGGAATGTTGAAATATCGGCCTTTTTCTATTGCTAAATCATGACAGGATATTCTTAATTTGCACAATGATTGTTTTTGATTATAATTAAGATATCCTTCAAACAAATAAGGCTCGGTTCTGTATTCACGAGTAACTTTATTATAGAATAGTAGTTTAGATTTATTTTCAGACTTGTTTCTCTTCCAGAATAAAACATATCCATATTCTAGTTTATTTATTATAACGTGGCTAAGTCTATGAATATTGAATGTTGACTGATTATTCCAAACGTGTCCTAAACCAAGATTCTGTAATAGGAATATTGCTGCATTGCTGCAAAGGTAGTTTTCTGGAGAAATGGATAATAGTTATCTGTCGGCAAGATGGTTACTGAAATAACACTGATGCTGGCTTGGAAAGTTACCACAGAAGTTTGCTGTGACGGTGCCCTTTTACACAGTGGCCTTCTAACGGCTGGTTGATTCTAATAACTTTCTAATGAAAACATCGCCGTCAGTGCAACGATATGTTAACGCCAGCGTTGATACTGTTAATCTAATGCAACTTCTGTCTGTTCACAGTGTTTTACGGACGTCAATGACTCGTTATCCTAGCATCAGTCTACATCCAATAAGAAACCACCGTTAACTCTTTCCATACGAACGGCGAAAGAGACGACGTTAACAGCGTTTCACCCCCATTACCATCATCAAAATACTGCAAGCGGAAGGCTCTTATACTGAAGAGGTGAATGTTGACAAAGAATACCACAATTCTGACGACGGAAGCTAAAGGTTGGGTCATTTAGACACCCACTGGACATCCGAGAGGTCTGTGTAGAGGAGAAGAGAGCACTGGCCGTACTGAGTGAGTTAAACAATGGTATAATATCATCAAACGGAATGCTGCTGCACCAGATAACATGTTCCTTCTCAGCGACCCTGAGACATTCTTTTAACCCCTTGACTGCTGCAGGCGAGTATTCTTCTTCAGTAAAGGCTGCCATCTGACTGTGATAAAACTGAGCTTACAGGTCAGGATGACAGTCACCATTTCTTTATCTGGACTTCCTCCTCTTGGAATTGCGTTACTCTAATCAGTGACACCACTTACAAGAACACCCGTACTTTAAAACCCCTTCATTGCCAGGGGGAAAACACTTGAAAGTGGTGTTTGAAGTCATAAAACATTATCCAAAACAATAAGCCTAAAGCTGAGAATATGGTCTGAAGATATACCACTCTAGATAAACTGTGAATTTTAAGCCTTCCATAGTTATTTCCCGTTTTCTGATGACGTCATCAGTGACGTCACTATGCACGTACGTGATACCTTCTAAGGCATTCAAGGGTTTTTTTTAATTTCACGCCACCGGGTCTCCTCTCTCTTAGGTTCAGCAATCGAGTGGTTAAACCATCAGGTTCAGCAGTCAATGGGTTAAACCATCAGGTTCAGTAGTCAAGGAGTTAAACCATCAGGTTCAGAAGTTGCAGTGAAAGGGTTAAACCATTAGGTTCAACAGTCAAGGGGTTAAACCATTAGGTTCAGCAGTCATGGGGTTAAACCATTAGGTTCAGAAGTCAAGGGGTTAAACTATTAGGTTCAACAGTCAAGGGGTTAAACCATTAGGTTCAGCAGTCAAGGGGTTAAACTATTAGGCTCAGCACTCAAGGGGTTAAACCATTAGGTTCAGCAGTCAATAGGGTAAACCATTAGGTTCAGCAGTTGCAGTGAAAGGGTTAAACCATTAGGTTCAGCAGTCAAGGGGTTAAACCGTTAGGTTCAACAGTCAATAGGGTTAAACCATTAGGTTCAACAGTCAATGGGTTAAACCATCAGGTTCAGTAGTCAAGGAGTTAAACCATCAGGTTCAGCAGTTGCAGTGAAAGGGTTAAACCATTAGGTTTAGCACTCAAGCGGTTAAACCATTAGGTTCAACAGTCAAGGGGTTAAACCATTAGGTTCAACAGTCAAGGGGTTAAACTATTAGGTTCAACAGTCAAGGGGTTAAACCATTAGGTTCAACAGTCAAGGGGTTAAACCGTTAGGTTTAGCACTCAAGGGGTTAAACCATTAGGCTCAGTACTCAAGGGGTTAAACCATTAGGTTTAGCAGTCAATAGGGTAAACCATTAGGTTCAGCAGTCAATAGGGTTAAACCATTAGGTTCAGCAGTCAATAGGGTAAACCATTAGGTTCAGCAGTCAATTGGGGTAAACCATTAGGTTCAGCAGTCAATAGGGTAAACCATTAGGTTCAGCAGTCAATAGGGTAAACCATTAGGCTCAGCAGTCAATAGGAATAAACCATTAGGTTCAGCAGTCAATAGGGTTAAACCATTAGGTTCAGCAGT
>NC_134880.1:52776443-52788943 GCF_041734735.1 Babylonia areolata | reverse complement strand
CCAATTGTATACACACACACATGCATACATACACATACACAAGCACGCATATAAACACTCTCTCTCTCCCCCTCTCTCTCTCTCTCTTTTAATTTATCTATGCATGACTGTTACTTGTGTATCTGACTCAACCCCATCTACACAACTTGAGGAAACAACGAAAATAAATCTTCATCAAACAAACAAACATACGTAATAGATTTACCTACATGTATATTTGCATGCACATTGACAAACCTCTGAATATGTTTCATGAAACCACATACATACAAAATAAATAACAAACATAAAGCACCCCACAAGCTTTTTTGTGAAGTATGAATATCTTTCAGTACAACATTAGTTCATCTTTTGTTTGTGCAAAATTTGATAACAAATGTCGAGCTGTACTGTTAGTATAAACTTAGTTAATTCAACAGTAAATGTCGACTGAAATGTAAAAAATTAAAACAGTAAAAGTTAAGTATTTTGCAAAACATAAAATTGATTCCTAGGTATACACTGGCAATAGACACCTGTGGTTTCCATTTTCCAATAATGAAATAACATGCCTATGAGGTAGATGACGAATACATCAGAATAATGTATATACAATATCTTATTTCTATGTCTGCAGTTAACTTCGTCAGTTGCCGGACATCAACTCAACTCATCGTAAATTCTTCACATCTAAATGCCCTGCTATGCATCAGTACAATAAAAACTGAATGTTTATTTGCTGTTCTTGTCAGAGTATGTGGAGTGATGGCCTGATGATAAAGCGTCCGCCCAGGAAGCGAGAGAATCTGACCACACGGTATCCAGTCACGCACTCGCCAGTGTTTTCTCCCCTTGCAATAAGACCTTGAGTGGTGGTCTGGACGCTAGTCATTCATATGAGATGTTAAACTGATGTCCCGCATGCAACATGCACTTGGCTAAAATCTAAAGAAAAAATCCACTTTAATGTACTTGTGTATGTGTGCACGTGATTGAAGCCTGACTGAATGATACTGTGACAGGAAACGAATGATGAGCGCCTAAGGCAGCTGTCAGTCGGCTCTACCCAGGTATGCAGCTTATTGTGCAAATGACTGTGTTTGTGTAGTGCTTGAAATAGGTCTCTGACTGGAGACAGACGCTTTATTAGTATCAATAACAACCGTGAATACAAATGATAATACTTTCTTTTTTTTTTACCCGGACTTTCTTGGGTCGACCACCGTTTTATTTAGAATATAAATCACACAATGTCAAAGTAATCAATAGCATTTATGGAATAAATACGACTTTTCTTTTACTAATTTTGGGCTTGTTACAATAATATGGAAGGAAAATGTACAAGTCATACAACTTGGAATCAATGTGGTTGTTTTTTTGGTTTGTTTTGTTTGTTGTTGTTTTTTTGGGGGGTGGGGGGGGTTTCACCTTCATTCATACTAATACTACTGATACTACTACTACTACTATCAATAATAATGGTTATTATTATCATTATCACCATCATCATTATGGTCATTATAAAGTGTTCCTACCGTGCAACAACCGATCATTCTCAGCATCAAACTGTAACAAGGGGTACTTACCAAGCGGGTGGGTGTGTGTCCTGAAAGCAAAAGGGTGAATCTCAATTTCCGCGTCAGGGAATGGGCAGGCCGTTTCCAGGTATTCTGCACACACACACACACACACACACACACATTTACTTTTTCATGAGCCACCTGAATGTGTATGTGTGTGTGTGTGTGTGTGTGTGTGTGTGTGTGTGTGTGTTCATGATACGCGCACGAGCACGGGTGTGTATGCATGCATGCATGTATGGATATGTATTTGTTCCTGTCGACAATTTACAACAAGCATGTTCACAGCATAGATTTACTTTTGATCAATCGGAGGATCCAGATTAAGAGGCGGGGTGGGGGGTGTGGAACACTTCCAGATTTAAGAAATAAAATGTCGCACCCGTCCCCTTCCCTCTGTCACCCTCTCTTTCTCCGCCATCCAATCTGTCTGTCAACTTTCCCTGTTCTACACTTTTCCTGTTCTATCTCTCTTCTGTTGGAATGGCCAGAACAGCTCAGAACAGAGTGCGATGGCGAGGGGTCGTCGATGGCCTATGCTCCACCGGGAGCGATGGGCATAAGCAAGTATCTCTCTTCTGTTGGTTCGATTCTGCCTACTCAGGGCGTTTAAATTGCATAGTGTCTATTTATCTTCACCACTCTCTTTTGTCAATGTGAGTGTTTCGCATCTGCCCCTCCTCCCCCACCCCACCCGAGCCCCTGGTAATGTTCTATCTTAGAAACCAAAATTCTTGGGTGTATTTAAACGAAAATGTTTGTGTGATTTACAGTGCAGGTATATGAGTGGTAACATGTATATGATCGACACTTCATCTCAAGCCTTCTTCTTTTTTTTTTTTTTTTTTTTTTTTTTTTTACCATTGCATCGTTTGCGGGCCCAAAACGTAAAGATCAGCTCTTTGGTTGGCACAGACTGAAGGAACGCGTCACTGCAGACGATTTTTTCAGACCTTGTCACACAGCTTCAAGTCAGTTCAGCGATTAAATCTGTATCCAAATCAAGTACAATAACTTTCGAAAACCACTGAAAATGGTTTATGATATCTAATAATGGCAAAGTCGTTTCGAAAACTGCCGTCAAAATAGGACCCTGACTTTGGATACTAAAACAGGGTTTTACCGATGATACGGTTACTACATGAGTTATGGTCTTTATAAAAATAACACATCCTAGTCTGGGTCTGGGTCCTCTCCTTTTCCCCCCACTCTACCCACCTGTCTGGCCAGAAGGGATCACGCCTCCCGTCACCATCAGGTAGACTCCAGCCAGCCGGGGTTTCCTGGGGAACATAGACCCAGCCTTTATCATCATTTCATTTCAGTTCCAGTTTCAGTAAAGTGTGAGAGCATGCTGACAGATCCAGATCACATCCGCCGTATTGAACAACAAGAACAACCAGAACAACAAATATATATATATGTATATATATGTGTGTGTGTGTGTGTGTGTGTGTAAGGACAGCGACTTTCGAATAAACCCAACGCGCTGATCAGGTCCAGGGTTCATGATCATAATATCACCCTATTGAGGGACCGCTAACATAATGAGTCAGTATAATCGTTTTACGTTTCATTCACGACTGCTCATTTCTTTTCTGCACGCGAGTACAAAGGTACATACGATACTACGCGTTCTGTCCTCCGGCGTTTTCTACCCCGCCCCTAACACACACACACACACACACACACACACACACACACACGGAGAGAGGCAGACAGTGACAGGGAGACACTAATACAGACAGACAGAGCCAATTCAACACAACTCCGAACCCTATCAATACAACAAAATGGCCAACAAAACTGCCACCCCCGCCAACATACAAGCACTACGAGACAAATCAATTCACGAGTCTACACATCAGGTCCTTTATATGCTTATCTTTATTCTTATTCTTCCTCATTGCTTATTCTTGTCTTAATCTTTGTTGCCTATTTATCTCTGTCAATATGCTTATACGCCTGCAGCCATACAGAACCATGTCAGGGCTGAAAAACTAAATATAGATCCAGTAGAACCAGAAAAAAAGGGAGAGAAAGAAACTGGAAAAGAAAACTTGGCACAAGTGCAATCGCATCAATGCATAGAAACCTCGGACATGCCTCTGTTATTGACCATTCCGTAACACAAAACAACACTAACACAATTATATATAATACATAGAATTACCTTTAATAACAAGCAAACAAAATACAAAACCAAATATTGCCAACGGGTACACATCCCAGGCGTAAAAAAAAATGAATACAACATAGTAAGAATACCTAATCATCAAGTCCAGAAAAAGAAAAAGAAATCTGTTCAAAGCTAGTGGTAAATGAACCAACAAGGGAGACACTAAGAAAGGAAGAGACGATAGAAAGAAAATTAATGGGCAAAAGCCGTGAACAAAGAGAGGTATGTAAAAGAGGTAATTTCTAGCACTGAGAGTTTTACAATAAGGTTGGGGATACTATGCACACTAAAAGAACCCTCAACATCCTCACAGAAGACACCTGGGCCGAGTTGCATTAGGCAATGTTTGCAGCCCTAAGTTTGCTTAGAGTTAAGAACGTTCCAAAGTATTCCTATATGGAATTCCCCGTGGAGTTGGGAACATTCTTAATACAAGCAAACTTAACACTGTTAACCCACCCCCTAGTACTTACGGTTCATCGGTGGTTATAAGCGTGAGGCCCGAGCTGTCCTTCCGGTTGACTGAAACACAATTTGTGGAAACGCGAATCTATAAACAAGAGCATTCGCTCTCATTGGCGCATAAATCCAAGTCAAAAATTCATTCACTGAGCGCTTGGGTATTGGAAAATAATTTTCTTTTCTTTAAATGAGGTTGGGGACGTGTGGTTTTGCGCTGTGCGTTGCGTGCCTGTGTGTAAGCGTGTTGTTTGTACATATGTGCCTGTGTGCGTGTGTGTGGGAGGGGAAGGAGTGAGGTAGGTTCTTGGACCCCGGGTTTAAAGACATTTCCAGACAGGAAAGCCAGTGCATAGACAAACCTTCCAAAACTGAAAAAAAAATGCCATGAATATGCTAAATGAAAATATATCAATGTCAATATAAATCTAAATAAATGTACAACAAATCAATTCTAAGTACAGATCTCTCTCTCTCTCTCTCTCTCTCTCTTATCTCACAGTCTCAGTCATTCATTCACTTACACACACACACACACACACACACACACACACACACACACACACGCACGCACGCACGCACGGACACACACACACACACACACACACACACACACCAAAATGCAGTATCAACTTACATGGTGGTTTGAAACTGGTGACGTTTTTGTAGTGCACTTGCATCACGAGCTTCTTGATGCCTGTGTCGGCTCCAATCTTGAACGCCACGTCTGCACCCGTTATCACCGTTATTATGAACTTACACATCGGCTGTTTTCTTCAACTGCTGACATGCTGCAGCTCTTAACCCACTCAGTACGGCCAGTCCTCTCTTCTCCTCTACACAGACCCCTCGGATGTCCAGTGGGTGTCTGAATGACCCAACCTTTAGCTTCCGTCGTCAGAACTGTGGTATTCTTTGTCAACATTCAGTATAAGAGCGTTCCGCTTGAAATATTTTGATGATGGTAATTGGGATGAAACGCTGTTAACGTCGTCTCTTTCGCCGTTCGTATGGAGAGAGTTAATATACGTGTGTGTGTGTGTGTGTGTGTGTGTGTGTGTGTGTGTGTGTGTGTGTGTGTGTGTGTGTGTGTGTCTGTCTGTCTGTCTGTCTGTCTGTCTGTGTTTGTGTGTGTCTGTGTCTGTGTGTACGTGCGTGCATGTGTATGTGTCTGTGTGGCTATGTGTGTATGTGTCTCTGTGTGCGCGCACGATAATGAAAGAGAGAGAGAGAGAGAGAGAGTCGTATAACTATTTCTTCATATTTATTTTTCTATGGAATGTGGGGGGTGGGTTGGTTTTTTCTCCCTTTTTTTTCCTCATTATTCAAACTGTTATTCTGCCTTCAATCTGTACTCCACCTGTCACTGGAAACCCTTAAACGTCACGATTAGACTGCGCTGCTGCTGCACACTAAAACCCGGAACGTCCTCCACCATACACCTCGACATTGTCAGTTTTCTCCTTTTTCTGATGTAATTCTCTTGATTGGCTGTTCTCACCCATGACTGGCAGACAGTCGGTAAGCTTCCAATGGTGTGTGTGAGTCATCTGTGAAATCACGGTTGTCACGGTAAGCCTCTTGTCTCTTTCCAATAAGCGAACTATGAACTTAGAATGGTGTCTGCCCTTATGCCCCGCCCCTTAGAATGGTGTCTGACACTTGTTTTTTGGTTTTGTTTTGGATCCTTCCTGGAACTATTTGTGATTTGGGGGACATTTTGAAATGAGTTGGCCTCCATTTTAGACTTCCCAATGATAACTGACCATTGATCATGCATGCAAACACACACACACACACACACACACACACACACACACACACACACACACACACACACACACAGACTATACCCAGTCACACCCCTGGATGGGATACAAACATCTACTTATGGTAACTAATATCGTTTCATACATGCACAAATTGCCAGAAAAACAGACTCGTTAATTTAGGATACTAAAATAGGACTTGTAATGAAGTATCTCCTCTCCACCACTCACACACCCCACCTTACCTTTCGGAAGACTCAAGCTGGGCGCATCCATGGCCCAAGCGTAGAGGATTTGGGGGCCTTCAGCACAGGTAGGACCCAGCTCATAGTCTGAATTGCTGGCCGCCATCTCCCCACAGTTCCTGCACATTCACAGTCACACGTGCAGACGACATTTTTAAAATCATCGAATGAAAGGAAACTCTTCTCTTTTGGCAGGACTTCAGCTTTCTGTCCCTTTGAAAACTCTTTTAAGAAAGAAATAAAGCTTCTCAGAAGCTATTTTCAAGTTGTAAAATGTATATTTTCTCACTCTCTCATTTGGGTGTGTGAGAAACAACACTTAGGTATCTTAGTCCTGTCTAACGATATCTAACAGACCCCCACAGACACTCTTTTTAAACAATGAATTTTTTTTTTAATATTTGTATCCACTTCATTCTTTGTCTACTTGTCCTAAATTCTTATGTGAATGTATGGGTATGAGAGCAAATTTATGAATGCATGTTATGTGCTTTTTACATCAATGCATATGGATACCTTGCCTAGTATAAATACGAAGTGGGAAGATCGTACGTGTCAATTCTTGAAAATAAATACATGAAAAATTAATAAATAATATATTTTCTATTGCGCTACATCTTGTGATAAAAACAAACCAAAGCTCTGTACACATTGTTTGGTCATTCGCACGCAAATAGGCCTTCACGAACAACTCACAATGACAAGTCTTTTCTTTTAAAACTAAATAGTATTATTTGTTTAAAGAAAATATAATGCAGTAAATATGCATTTTGAATTTGTTCATTGTTGCTTTTGTGCATTATGATTTGTCAGGAAACTCTTGAATGTTCTTTTTATTTGTCATTTTTTATTTGTTAGCACTGAAAACAGTAGTTAAGTTTGTGTGCGTTGTTGTTGTGTCTTTCACACCCCAAAAGAGGCAAATGTTTTGGACATATCTGACCCTTTTGATTCTTTTTTTTTTCTAGAAGTGTTTAAAGGGAAAAAAACTGACCAGATTTCCTTTTGACTGCCGGGCGCCTCACAGCCATAGAGCAAGATGTGATGTGCTGTGTCTTTGTTGGCGTTGGGTATGAATCCAGCTGTAAATCACACACACACACGCGCGCACGCAGGCACGCAGGCACACACACACACACACACACACACACACACACACACACACACACACACACACACACACACACACACACACACACACACACACACACACACCACCGATTTCAAAAACCTGTTGGTTTGAAAATCGACACGTGCATCAAAGTAATGGAACCATAATGACGATGATAGCTGTGGTGCTTATGATGGTGTAATGCGTGAATACGCGTGCGTGTGTGCGTGCGTGCGTGCGTGCGTGCGTGAGTGTGTGTGTGTGTGTGTGTGTGTATGTGTGTGTGTGTGTGCGTGCGTGCCTGCGTGGATGGCTGGATGGCTGTTTAGTAGGTGTACACATCGTTCGAGAAGTTCAGAATATTTAGCACACAACAGAGCAAGAGACCTCTACCACTCTCACTGTTTCTAAAACGTAATCGAAATTAATATCATCTATCTCACGCGGACTATCCTCAGCGACCAGGGCAACACCACTCACTTACATGTCCACGTTGCTACTGTATGATGTAATTGTAAAATCGTACAGCGGACTAGCACTGAAGGAAGGTCAGAAATCAAATCATATCAATATCAATTATTAACTATCACTAACTGTCACATCACTTACTTATGTAGTGTTTCAGGTCGGCAGTGTCAAAAGTCCGACAGAGGTATGTATCCGGCTGGAAAGGAAAAGGCATTGTAACTATGTCAGAGATGTCATGTGTAAGGAAGAAAGATAAACAGCCGCTGTAACTATTGTACATGTCTACCCAATGTGAGTCCCCTAGCTATATCCCCGCCCTGTACCGCACACACACACACACACACACACACACACACACACGCACGCACGCACGCACACACGCACACACACACACTACACTCATGATTACACACACACACACACACACACACACACACAGATGGAGGGGAAAAAAATCATTGCTCAAACAGTGGCAGTGGTGTAACGATCCGTTGCTGTAGCAACGGTTGAGTGAGTGTTTGTACTGCTGCGACAGATACACTTGCAGTGGGAAGTTGAACCAAGACACACACACTGAAATGCTTGACGCGTTTGACAGACAGACAGAACTGAGGAGAATTATACTTTTCTCTCTCTGAGAACAGAGACGGAATGAGAGAATGTGCGTATATCAATAATATAATATTAGTGGGTAAAATGTGTGTCAGTATCTATAAAAAGACCAAATCAGTCTTTCCCTTACAGGTTATTTTTGAACGAGAATTTGAAACAAGACGAATTCACATGGAAAAAAACACTTCCATCTACAAATAACGTCAAATGATCAAATGAGAAGTGAGAAAGAGACAAATATGCACACAGAAAGCACACCAGAGCATGAACACCCCCCCCCCCCCCCCCCCCCCCCCGGCCCCCTCAACCCCTCCCCACCCCCCAGACAAACCAAACAATCTTCCAACACTAAAGTTTTGCAACGTGATTGTCCATATATGAAGAAACAGACTGACTTAGAATTGTGTATGAATGAAGGTGAAAAAACAAAACAAAAAAACCCCCCCAAAAAAAACCCAAAAAAAAACAAACAAAGAAAAACAGATAAGTTTTGTACACTTAATTGTATGACTTGTACATTTTCCTTCAATATTATTGTAACAAGCCCAAAATCAGTGAGTGAAAAGTCGTATTTATTCCATAAACGCTATTTATTTATTTGGCATTGTGTGATTTATATACAAAATAAAACGGTGGTCGACCCAAGAAAGTCCGGGTACAAAAAAAAAAAAAAAAGAGAGAGAATGTGTGTGTGTGTGTGTGTGTGTGTGTGTGTGTGTGTGTGCGTGTGTGTGTGTGTAATCATGAGTGTAGTGTAGTGTAGTGTGTGTGTGTGTGTGTGTGTGTAATCATGAGTGTAATGTGTGTGTGTGTGTCTGTCTGTGTCTGTGTGTGTAATCATGTGTGTGTGTGTGTGTGTGTGTGTGTGTGTGTGTGTGTGTGTGCGTGTGTGTGTGTGTGTGTGTGTGCGTGTGTGTGTGTGTAATCATGAGTGTAGTGTAGTGTAGTGTGTGTGTGTGTGTGTGTGTGTGTGTCTGTAATCATGTGTGCAGTGTGTGTGGGAGGGGTGTGGGGGAGGGCGACAGACAGACCACTGAGACCAGGGTTACCTTTTGTGGCTGAACCTCAGGCATCGTGAGGTCCACAGACGTAGCGGTGGGCGCCGCCAGGATACCCGTGGCCGTTAACACGGTGAAGAGGAAAACCAGCATGGTTGGGTTGTTCCTCCTGTGTGCTCTCTGAAGACAAAACACAACAAAGGAGAACGAAAACGTCAGGATTATCTCTGTGTATCTCTGTGAGTGTGGTGTGGTGGTGGTAAATGCAGAGCCACTCACATGTGCAAAGATAACTACACAATCACGTCTCTCCCATCAGACCGAAGGACAAGCATTATTTCTGTATGTGCCTGTCTTTCTTTCTCTCCTCCCCTCCCCCCTCCCCAGGTCCCAACTACTAAAGAACTGTCGCCAAGCACCACAAGACATTAAGATGGGGACGATATACACATGGTGTCAAGTGGTCTAAGCAGCCACGCACAGAATGCAGACACTCACGCAGAAGAAAAGAAGATTTAATTCAGTAAACAGTAAGTAGATCGATTACTGGATTCACTTGAACTGGAACGAAAGGAAGACTTCATTCAAAATTGTTCAAGTAGATCGATTTCTGGACTCGCTTGAATGTTCATCTAAATTTTGGTCTGAATCTAGAAAGCACTAAACAGAGAAACATGTAAATAATGACATTACCGAAAAGGAATGGAAACATTGTCTTGATTATATTTTTGACTATGGAAGTGTGACTGACACCAGAAGAGACAATATTAAGTTTGCAGCCATCACAGAAATCAGTGAAATATCACTCGACGTTGATAATAATTCGAAAGGGACTGACACTTGGGTACCCCATATAAAATCAATGTATGGATGTTTGGGTGTGTATGAGAAAATCGTTTTTCGAACTGCGTGAAAGACTTCTATCTTTTGTCATCGACAGAGAAACCACATTGAATAAAGCAAACATTTAACTATTTACTGCACTTTCAAACATGTATTTATCATGGAAATATATATCACATGTTTAAGGAAAGAAATATATCGAAATTCTCAGGCACAATTCAGAAAGGGAATGCCTCACTAAAACATGCACAGGTTCCGTTTCAGTAAGACACAGATTATGTTCTGTGTTCAGTGTATTCAACTCTAGCCTACCTGAGTCAGAAACCCGTTTCATGTTCAACTGTCGGGCATGTATTCTGATCTCCGATGAAATTATTTACCTCAATGCAACGGTTATGATAACGTAGACGTAACACTGTTGAGATTGTTCAATGACGTATCAGCATAACATCTTGTTGAATTATTGAGTATATGCCTTCAAGTTCAGAAGACTATCCAACAAAATGTAATGATAGGGCCTGTTAGCATATGTCATTGAAATCATTCGGATTCAATGTCCTCTCTTTGGTGTGTGTGTGTGTGTGTGTGTGTGTGTGTGTGTGTGTATACATTTGTGTTTGTGTGTGTGTGTGTGTGTGTGTGTGTGTGTGTGTGTGTGTGTGTGTGTGTGTGTGTGTATACATTTGTGTTTGTGTGTGTGTGTGTGTATACATTTGTGTGTGTGTGTGTGTGTGTGTGTGTGTGTGGCTGTCTGTTTGCCTTCCTGTATCTGTCTGTCTGACAGTGTGCGTGCGTATATGTGTGTGTGATTGTGTGAGGAGAGATATAGAGACAGACAGACAGACAGACAGACACAGAGAGAGAGAGAGAGAGAGAGAGAGAGAGAGAGAGAGAGAGAGTACAATTTAAACACATGTTCATGATCTTCTTCTTTTTTTTAAAAGATTTTATATTTGTAATCATTTGGCATAAAAGCTTTTCATCGCTGAATATATTTGCTGGTGTTTGAACAGAAAATATCCAGCATGGGGTTGTTGTTGTTGGTGGTTTTTTGTTTGTTTGTTTTTTAAGTCATCCATATGATTAGTTTGCTGGAACAGACACAAAGTTACATCAGGAACAATGTGTGGGTGTTTTTTTTCTGCATGCAATGTTTTGCTTCGGGTACACTCTGCGCTATGAGTAAATGGACAGATGGTGCATGGATCAGACCTGCGCTACCAGACCACACAATGACGTGTTCCTGTTATTTCTGGAGCTCTGCCGAGGACAGAAATCCAATATTCATAAATCATAGCCCGACCTCCATTATGAGACTTGGTTAGACTCTGGCACCCAAATCTGATTACGAGTTTATGAGGAGAGAGCTCTCTCTTTCTATACGTTACCCCCTCCCTGGGTGTGTGTGTGTGTGTGTGTGTGTGTGTGTTTAGGGATGTTTAACTATCATCAGTCATTATTGCTGTCTTAGCTTTAAGAAACGAACAGTGTTTTGTGTGCTTCAAATGTCAGAACTAACGTGTTGGGTTTTTTGTTGTTGTTGTTTGTTTGTTTTGTGTGATTTTTTTTTTAAATACAGGCAACACACACACACACACACACACAGAGAGAGGGAGAGAGAGATGGGAGACGGGAGAGGGGAGATAGACAGAGAGAGGGAAATGTCAAGAAAAAAAAGATACTGAATCTCTTGTTTTACAAATATTCAATGGTTTGTTGTTGTTGTTGTTGTTGTGTGTGTGTGTGTGTGTGTGTGTGTGTGTGTGTGTGTGTGTGTGTGTGTGTGTGTGTGCTTGTTTGTTTTTGTTTTGTTTTGTTTGTTTTTTTGTTTAACACGCATTTTGCTTTCCAGACACAACACACTTTGAACCATGAGCGGAGGAGGAAAGGGAAATAATCACAGGGCACGTGCAATACGTGTGTGGGGTATCCGGATCTGACGTGCGTGTTGGAGTCTGATAATTCTGTTCTCACCATTGGCGACGACAAGGAAGCGGGTGGGCGGGGGGAGGGGGGGGGGGCGAGGGGGGGTAGTAATCCGATAATTGGCTCTGATCTGATTCTGCGACAGCTGGCTCACGCGTCTGGCAACATGGTCCTATTTGTCGGGCTTGTGGGTGGAAAAACAAGTTCTCCTCACCTTCCTCTCTGTCTGTCTGTATGTCTCTGTCTCTGTCTCTGTCTCTCTGTCTCTGTCTCTCTCTGTCTCTCTCTCTATATATATATCTCTCTCTACAGTGTACATCTGGTGTGAAGC